>NW_025319081.1:0-257854 GCF_017639315.1 Drosophila ananassae | reverse complement strand
ATAAACAAGTGCCCATCCTGGGAACCTACATGTCAGCATAAAACTCTGACCAATCAAAACTATTCAACCAAAGTCCATCTATGCTGCCAGCGTCGCTGTCACCGATAAAAGCTATAGTTATAAGAAAATTGAATTTGTAAAATCAGTTTATAATCAACGATCAATCCAATAGGATATCTTTATAACTCATTCTTGAATTTAATAATAAAATTTATAAAATAAAAATCCTAATTTTTATTTTTTTATTTTAAATCGGGAATTAAAACATATAATTGGCGCAGTCGGTAGGATACAATTATCCTCGCGTGTTTTAAGTATCGAACTAAATACATCGCGAATTTATTGTATCCGCAAAACGAATCTATAAACATTTCTAAACATTAGTGAAATCACGAATGAGGATTTCTAGTGTGAAGTGCAACAAACATTACATAAAAAAATTTTAATACCAGGGAACTCAGCATTAGTCAAATCACGAATGAGGATTTCTAATGTCTATTTGAAATAAACAAATAAAATAAAATTATTAACATAATCAAGACAATTTAAAAAATAAAAAACATATATATACCAAATTAAATAAATAAACTTTAAAATGCAATCTGAACAAGCATCCACATCAGCTGCAGCAAGGCACATCCTGTCTGACAGCAATATGAATCATTTCTTCATGCAACTAAAACAAATTGACAAATTTGATGGTGATACAATGTATTTAGCACTATTTATAAAAAGTGTTGATAACTTGATTACCCAATACAAAACAACATCGTCTACTCAGAATGAAATCATTCAAGGAGCTATCCAAAACCTCATCGTTGGACCTGCACGTACAATTCTTCTTAGGAATTCAACCCAGGACTGGAATGAATTAAGAACCTTACTCATCAGTGAATTCAACTCATCAAAACCCCCACATCTCATGATCATGGATTTACATAAAATTAAATATCAGAATAGTTTACGTAAGTTTATTGATGATTTAGACAAACAGACAAGTAAAATTTGTAATAAGTTAAGTCTGGATAATAATGCAGCAAACACTGTTATATTTTCAAGAATATTAGGTGATCATATAGCAGAAGTAATTCGTGAAAAATTACCATTACGAGTGTACATATCTATATGCAAATACGATATATCAACTCCAACTAAATTAAAACAAGCTGCTCAAGCTGTAGGTCTTTATGATGATGATGATATATATAATTTTTCCCGAAGTGTTGAAAATCGATATAATATACCAATGGTCTCCACATCTAATACTTCTAATACTAATAATTCTAATAATAATCAAAGGGACAGAAACCAAAATTTCAATCAGAATGTAGGAAACAATAGGAGTCAAAATTATAATAATCGTGGGACATATAATTATCAACAAAGACAAAATACTTTTGATTCAAATAGAAATTTTAATTCAAACTATAATAATAATTATAGATACTCTCAAAATCCTTCAGGTCAAAACTCTCCAAATTATAATCGATCTGTTAATGTTCCTCAAAAACAATCAGACCAACAGAATAGACCAGAACCAATGGAAATAGTTGAAAATTTTCAGACACAAGCCTCGGAAGAAACACAACAGCAATAAAAATAAAAATTGATAATAGACCATGCATTTGCCTTATTGACACAGGTTCCAGTATAAGTTTAATAAATGAAAATTTTTTAAAATATCCAATTAAAGAGAATAATATAAAAGTTCAAACAGTAGGAAATTCAGTCACTTTGAATAAATCCATTGAATTTATAATTCCAAAATTATTTAAATCAAAACAAAAATTTTTTGTCAAAGAATTTTCCAATCATTACGATTTTCTTTTAGGACGTAATATTTTAAACCTTACATCAGCCCAAATAGATTTTGGAAAGAATACTGTTAAACTAAATAATTACGAATTTCCAATGATCAATATAATAAAGGAACATAACAAAAATTATACAAACATGTTAGAGGATGAAGAACACATTTACGCATTGGAAACAGAATTAAAAACTAGTTATATTCGAGATGATCATCTCAACAGTGAGGAAAAATCGGCACTACATTCTCTAATGTCCAAATTCTTTGATATTCAGTATCATGAGGGTGACAATTTGACCTTCACGAATGAAATCAAACATAAAATAAAAACTAAACATGAAGATCCCATTTATAGAAGACCATATACTTATCCCTATATTTATGACAATGAAGTAGAAAACCAAATAGCAGATATGATTAAACAAGGTATTGTCCGCAAATCTAAATCTCCTTATTGTAGTCCTATAGTAATAGTACCCAAGAAAATGGATGCATCGGGCATTCCAAAATTTCGTATGGCTATTGATTACAGAGGACTTAACGAGATAACTATTGACGATAAATTCCCCATTCCCAATATGGATGAAATACTAGATAAGTTAGGAAAATGTCAATATTTTACAACTTTAGATCTGGCAAAGGGATTCCATCAAATTGAAATGGACCCAAGATCAATTCAAAAAACAGCCTTTTCCACCAAGAAAGGACATTATGAATATACTAGAATGCCTTTCGGTCTAAAAAATGCTCCTGCTACATTCCAGCGATGTATGAATAATATTCTTCACGATATAATAGGAACTCATTGCCTAGTATATTTAGATGATATTATTATATTTTCGACCTCCTTACAAGAACATATTCAGTCCCTTCAAAAAGTCTTCGTCCGATTAAGAAAATCCAATCTTAAACTTCAATTAGATAAATGCGAATTCATGAAAAGAGAAACAGAATTTTTAGGCCATATAATTACTACTGAAGGAATTAAAACAAACCCAAATAAAATTCAAGCTATTCACGATTTTAAAATTCCAAGCACTCCAAAACAAATTAAATCATTTATTGGTCTTTGTGGATTTTACCGAAAGTTTGTTAGAGAATTTGCAAAAATTGCTAAACCAATGACCCAGTGCCTTAAAAAGGGTTCAAAAATAAATGTCAAAGATAATAATTACGTTGAAGCATTTGAAAAATTAAAAACACTAATTACAAATGATCCAATCCTTAGATATCCAGATTTTGAAAAAACATTTGAATTAACTGCTGATGCTAGTAATTATGCTTTAGGAGCTGTCCTAGCTCAAGAAGGTAGACCAGTTTGCTATGCAAGTAGAACATTAAATGATCATGAAATAAATTATTCAACTATCGAAAAAGAGTTATTAGCCGTAGTCTGGGCAACTAAGTGCTTCCGACCCTATCTATTTGGAAGAAAATTTAAAATTACATCCGATCATAAACCACTAGTTTGGTTACACAATATTAAAGAACCTAATATGAAAATGCAAAAATGGAAAATATATCTTAGTCAATATGATTGTGGTATGAATTACATTAAAGGAAAGGAAAATTATGTAGCAGACGCCTTATCTAGGCTACCTAAAAAAGAATCAAATAATGAACAACTAGAAGAAACATTTCAAAACGAAGATGATTTACAAAGCACAGGAGCTACTATACATAGCGCCCAAGAAGATAATGGCAATTGTATTCAGATTACAGAGCGTCCAATTAATGTTTTCAGTCACCAATTAATATTTGAAAAGGGAAATGAAGATAGTAATGAATTAGTCCGGTATTTTAATAAAACAATTAATACAATAAAATATATTAACATGACGGAACGTACAGCAAAAGATATTATTCTTAAATTTGTATGTGGACACAATTTTGTAATGTACATAAATAATGACGAAGATTTCGCAATATTTCAAAGGGCTTTCATGGAATTAATTAAACCAAATTTGGGAACAAAATTAATGAAAACATCAGTAATACTTCCTAATATATCTACCTACGCAGATTTTCACGAGAAAGTAATTAATATTCATGAGAAAACTATTCATCAAGGTATTAAAAAAACATATGAAGATTTTAAAGCTAAATACTATTTTCCAGATGCACAAAAATTAATCCAAAATATAATTAATAAATGCGATATTTGTAATTTATGCAAGGCAGAACATAGAAAAGTAGCATTAACATTTGAAAAAACCCCTGAAAGTAAAAATATCCGTGAAAAATATGTAATTGACTCTTATTTTATTGATCAAAGAAAATTTTTAACTTGTATTGATATCTATTCAAAATTTGTTTCAATTATAGAAACTCATACCACAGATTGGATCGAAAGTAAAAAAGCATTACTTAAAATATTTAATATGTTAGGTAAACCAAAAATAATAAAAATGGATCAAGATCCTGGATTAGTATGCAAATCATTACAAAATTGGTTAGAAAAAGAAAATATTGAGATCGAAATTACTAGTAGCAAGAATGGTATAGCTGATATAGAAAGAGTTCACAAAACAATTAATGAAAAATTACGAATCATAAATACACTTAATGATGCTGAAGACAAGCTCATGAATATCGAAAAAGCTACATATGTTTATAATCATGAAATAACACATGACACTACAGGTAGAACACCTGCTGAAATATTTATTTTCGGTATGAAACCTAATAAAAATGTCCAAAAAATAAAAGAATCAAAAATTGATAAAATTAATGAAAAACGGGAAGAGTATGAGGTAGATTTAAATTATGCAAAAGTTGAAAAAGATATGAAACGTAAGCCGAAACTTGTTAATCCATTTAAGAAAACAGGAAAAATTATACAAAAAGATGAAAAACACTGGCAGGAAATAAATAGGGGTCACAAAGTAATAAAACACAAAAGTAAATTTAAAAAACTTAAAAAACGCAATTTTTCTCGTTATTCCAGAAATGTTGAAAATTCTGACTCTGATATTGAAAGTGATAATAATAATACCATGGACAACGTTACCATTAATAACGGCTCAACAAATTAGTATTGTCCCAATTACTTCAAAAAATGGCTATTTACTATTGAATACAGGAACTATAAAAATACCTCTTAATTACGAACACCACATGATAGAAATAAATCAAACAAAAATATTAAATACATACCAAGAATTTATAAAATATGAAAATTTATATAAAACAATTCCAGATATAGCATTAGCACTTAAACAATTAAAACATGAAATAAAAGGGATTATCCCATCAAATAGACACAAACGGGGATTAGTAAATATTGTAGGATCAGCTCACAAATATTTGTTTGGTACACTAACAGAAGAAGATAAAAAAGAATTAGAAGTAAAATTAAATAATATAAAAGAAAATATGATAGAAAATTCAGAATTTAATGAAATCATTGGTATAATAAATAAACATACAGAAGACATAAATAAATTAATACGGGAAGAAGAGGAAAATGAGGCCTAGCACCTTTTTAGATACTCTTTACACATTTTTCTAGAATACATTGAAGATTTACAAATGGGGATTCAGTTAACAAGAATTGGAATATTTAATCCTAAAATATTAAAACATGAAGAGTTAGATGACATTAATGAAGAAAAATTATTATCGATAAAGACTTCAGCTTGGATATGCAGTCAAACCAAAAATACTTTTATTTTAGCCCATATACCAACATCTTTTTATGAAACTCAAAAATACAGAATAATTAAATATCCAGATAATTTAGGCCGCCAAATTGACATAAATGATAAATTTGAATATTTTATGAATAATAATAAAAGTGTTTATTATTTGGAAAATTCTGCAAATCCTTTAGTGGATGTAATGGATCAAAAATATTTAGTAACTGACCAATGTATTTCAAAGATCCTTACAAATCAATTAGCAATTTGTCAACACACTTTTATTTCAGAAAAAGAATTTATAAAATACATTGAACCAAATATTGTAATAACATATAATTTAAGTAAAACGCAAATTAACCAAAATTGTGAATTATTTAATATAACAATTGAAGGAAATAATATTATACAATTAAGCCAATGTACACTTGAAATAAGAAATATCAAATTCACTACTTCAAAGAATATAAATGAATATAAAATAATATTGTCAAGTACCAATGTAACTCTACATGAACCAACACCAATTTTAAAACTTAAAGAATCATTAATCAAACAACAAAAACAAGATATTGTCTACAAATGGATTGTATTTATAAGCCTAATACTTATAGTTGTAAGCATAACAATTTATATAATATTCACTTATAAGCGTTTAGCCAACCACAAAGAAATTGTTGTCGAATTCAACAAGGATGTTGAAATTTCTAAAGGAGGGGCGAGTAGTGTATCCACAGATACACTTAATGTATCTGCAAATACCCTAGATAACGAATCCTCCATAAAACCAGTATACCCTGCCATACCTATCAAATCATATATAAACAACATTCCAGAGCCTACTGTGGGAATAATTCAAATAGGCTAGACACAAACCCTTTCCCATAGCATTATCATTGGCATCCAGACATAAACATAGACATAAACCATTCACACGCCTTTATCGACGACAGTAGACGAAAACATCAAACCCCTTTTGCTCCAAATTCATAAACAAGTGCCCATCCTGGGAACCTACATGTCAGCATAAAACTCTGACCAATCAAAACTATTCAACCAAAGTCCATCTATGCTGCCAGCGTCGCTGTCACCGATAAAAGCTATAGTTATAAGAAAATTGAATTTGTAAAATCAGTTTATAATCAACGATCAATCCAATAGGATATCTTTATAACTCATTCTTGAATTTAATAATAAAATTTATAAAATAAAAATCCTAATTTTTATTTTTTTATTTTAAATCGGGAATTAAAACATATAATTTACATATAATATACATGTACGTGTACATTCATAACATACGTCTAACAGAGTACATTCGAATCGATTAGAATGAATTGAGTGGAATGATGGAAATTAAATGACATTGGATGAGTGTAAGCTTGTGTTCCTCTCGTAATTTTAGACGTTAAACGAAATGACAGAGAATGAACGAAACGAAAAGTGAAATGAGAAATTTGTCAATGTCATGTATATCCGAATCTTTCGAGTTGTTTCTTATGATTCGGGTAAATTTCTTTCTGAGAGCTGCAGCAAAAAGACGGAAATATGGGCAACCAATTTATGAAAGAAGCCGACGAGCCTGTTTTTTTTCTAACTCAGAAAATATCAACAAAATAATGTCTTTGCTGTCCAATTTAAATTAGTTATAAGTTATCGTTAATTTAAAAATAAATAAAAGAAAAAACCATATATATAAAGCCTTTCGGACTCGAAGAAAATTCCCTGCATTTAATTTGTTTTTATTTCCTTTTATTTACATTTACAACTCGAATCATTCAAATGAAACATCTGTGTTTTCAACGTTCTCAATTCACTCAATTCGTTTCCTTTTATCAAGTGATTGTGCAAATGAGTAAGCGTAGAAAACCCAACCCTTTCACATCATGTTGGCTTTGCTCTCAAATTTATTCAACTCATTTTTAGCATTGTGCATTTGAATGTGGGTTTTTTGCCACTCATGCAGATGTCTATTGTGTATATACACTAGTATATTTTTAACATAGTCACTTCAAATTTATAAAAACTAAATTTTTTCTTCGTTCAATTAATAGTTCAAAAATATTTGGTATTATTATTTTAGAAAGTATTTTGAAATAAAAAGTACAGTGCAAACAGAGAAAACTCTGTAGATTTGAAACTGAGCGAGTGCAGACGGAGATTCTACATTTTGATTTTTTCCTTACTAATGAAGAGTATATATACTTTATAGGGTATGTGTGATTTTGCTACATTAACATCTGGACAAAATGACCAGGGTAAAGGTGTAGAAATTATAAAGCTAATCCTATATTTTATAGTTATACTAGCTGTCCCGGCAGACTTCGTACTGCCAGCTGTTGTTTTTTTTTTGTTGCGTTCAGAATCTTCTTTTGTGAAAAAATTTAAAATTTTTCAAACTTAAAAAAATTATCTGATACAGTAAGAACTGAAGATAGCTAAAATTAAGTTTCGCGGAGCTATCATTTTAATCATTTTCAATCCCAAAAATTAAAGAGTACCCTCTTATTTTATTCAACTTCATTTATTGAATAAAACCATGAAGTTTTATTATTATTTTCGATACATCATGTTGCTTACTTACAAAACAGAGTTTTCCTGAAAGACTCTGTCTCTGGTAGTTCCTGAAAGACTACCATATAAACGTCGAGAAAGTCCAACGCCCTCTTGACGGTTCAATGAGGAAGGGACAGCAATTGTGTGCCTGTTTCGCTCCCAACGCTACTTATTTTGCGAGTAAGAAACCTTACTCCATTTGTGTCCAACGAACTGCTATACAAATCATTCGAGATTTTTGAGCCTATCGAGCGGGCTAGCATCACAGACGATGACCGCGGAAAGCATATCGGTGACCGCATTGTTGGGTTTGCTAATAAGTCATCGGCTAGTGCTTGTCTTCGTTTGTGCAACGAGAAATATTTCTTTTGACTTTTTTTTTTTGGTTTCAGATTTGGAGATATCAACTCGATAGAGCATAAGTAAGGATCGCGGTGGAAACAGTTACATGATATCTACAAGAGTAAGCTGGGTGATATTAATCGCGTGCTTAAAATGGAAGAGGAGAAGTTAGAGACTACCGTTACGAGTCAACCGATAATTAAGGTTGACTACCATATAAACGCCGAGAAAGCCCAACGCCCTCTTGACGGTTCAATGAGAAAGGGACAGCAATGGTGTGTCTGTTTCGCTCCAAACGCATCTTATTTTGCGAGTAAGAATTGGTCCAAGGTAGGGCCAGCAGTTCTTCTCAATAATTGAGTTATAAAGAAGTCTTCTCCGCCACGGGAACCACTGCCACCTCCGTCCCGTTCTTCCATAGTGTCATTGGGGCCACCAGAGCCACCTGAACTTTGGCCACGGTTTCTGTTTTCACGCTGCTGCTGTTAAATATGTTGTTGGTTTCCACCACCACCTCCTCCGCCACCACCTTGGTTGGAGCCGCCGCCACCGCCTCTGCCGCTATCGTTTTTACCAGCACCACCTACTCCAGGACCTTCCAAACCTTGTCCTTGACCTTGCTGCCCCTGGCCTTGGCCTTGCCCTTGTTTTTCATTTTGATTCGGTTGATTCTGATTAGCCGGGGGTGTATTGTTTTGTTTTTCGGGTCCATTTCCTGCATCCGGTTTTGATGCTTCATTAGAGGATTTCTGGTGAGTATACAATATATACTCAGTCATATATGGTCCATCAGCAAAGCTGATCTTTGTGATCTTTGTGAACTATGTCTAGTGCTATTGATGAACCATAGAAAATTTTTGTATGGTAAACAAGAAAGGAAACCTAACTTCGAATGGAAACAGAGTTTCCAGAGATAAAGGGATATAGGGAGAGAGATATAGGGTCAGAGACGCCTCCTTCATTGCGTTGCACACTTTTGACCAAAATTATAAGGGCAAGGGTATAAAAACTTTTTTAAATATAAATGTTTTAATGTGTACGTTTTTATGTAGTATTTGTTATATATACTTTGTAGGATTGGAGGTGTGTCGTTTACTTCGTTGCACACATTTGAAAAAAAAATTAATCAAGAATATACTTGATAAAATCAGAAATTACTCTTTCAGTTTCTTGCAAAATTTTAATCAATATTATAAAATCTAAAATTTAAAATTTTTTTTTACAATCGTGCATTTTTTGCAATTTATAAAAATATATAGTTATAGTTCCGTGCAGTACTATTATAGCTTTTGCACCAAATATTGTGCGAATTAAACTTTGAACAACCCTGCCTTATCGCAACATATCTTTTCTTTCTAATCCATTGGTCTAATAAGACAAGTACAGCAACTTTCTATTAATTAATTAGTTGATATTACTAAAATTTTGTAATGAAAATATAATTTCATGTAATCTATATATATATAAAAGAAAGTCGTTTTAGTTACACCACTAATAACTCAAGAACGGCAGAACAGATTTGGCTGAAAATTGGTAGGGAGGTAGCTTAGAGCCAGGAGACGGGCATAGGATACTTTTTAACCCGTTCGACAGCGTTCCCGTGTGACTTGACATGAAACGTCAGTCACTATAAAACGTGGTATAACAAAAAAGAATCAGGCTTGGAATAACAAAACGCAAATGACAGCCATGTAATTGACGTTATCATGGAAGCAGCAGAAAGGCGTGGAGTCAGGCTTGAAAATCAACAGCAATAGATTTAATTCGCTTGCAAAGACATGAACACGATAGGGCAAGGTATGTTGAATTCCATGCACAGATAACAGTAGATCGAAATCAGCAATTTCCTGCATTTTGATATGATCCAGCTGTTGATTATAGCTCTAGTCGCCATGTCGTCATTGGCCAGATGAGCCATGTCCGCACTTGCTGCCAGGCTCTGAAGTTTAATGAAATGAAAGAAATGTGTTGTTCTGGCGGGAAAATCAAATTACGTCAACTTGAAACACCACCAGAGCCACTGCGAACTCTGCTTGCTGGAACCACTGCTGAATCGAAGCATTTCCTATTAAATATTAGGAAATATAATTCATGCTTACAAATGACGTCTTTTGGTTCGTAAATTGTAACTGACGAATTCATGCCAACTTTCAAAATCATATTACAAAGACCAGTTCCCAGACAGTGAACATAAATTTCTTCAAATGTACTTCAACATCAGGTATGGGAAAAGAACTGCGAGCATGTAAACTCATTGTTTGGGATGAATGTACCAAGGCACACAAAAAAGCGTATCTGTCGTGTTCTTCATTTCTTGATCGTCCAACCACAATACGGCATAGAGAAGCATGGCAGGGTACAGCTAGTTTGTTGATAAAAGTCACAATTACCAACCAATCACGTATAGAACTTAAAGGCCGTTTTGATTGAGCTACACCTAAACAAATTTTACTAAGGCGAGCATTTCATTTTAATATTTGAATATAATTATACCCTTACCCTTATAATTTTGGTCAAAAGTGTGCAACGCAGTGAAGGAGACATTAACGGAGAAAGTGAAGGAGCAGAGGATTAACGGCAGGAAGTGGATTCGCAAGGATTAACGGGCGCCTCTGGCACTATATAAGGAGGGCCCCTGGAGCGAATCGAGGCAGAGTCTTCTAGGGAAGCTGGGAGAGTGAGTGAAAGACCCCCCGTGGGTAAGTCTGGAATTCAAGTTGGAAAGCTTCCTTGAAGAGTTAGGAGTACAGGCTGAAGGACCCCCCGTGGGTAAGTCCGACAGTCCTTAGTGCGGGCGATTAAAGCGAGTGAGCAAGGACATACGAAAATAGCTTAAGGACCCCCTGTGGGTAAGTCCGGCGGCGGTACGCGCATCAAATCGAGCAAGGAGTCAGGGGAAAAGGATCAAGGATCCGCGGCAAAGCTGAGGCCCAGGGTAAAAGAGTCGGGTGGAGTTATTCCCGGACACGACAGGTATCCTGGTGTAGTGGCGGCAACAACGGATCAGCCTGGCGTACGCCTTGTCTGCTCCTGACCGTTCGATCCAGGTGTGATCCTGTAACGCGAGGGATAGCCAACCCGGGAACTCAAGCCCATTTGTGAAACCAGGCAGGGACACCCCGGGAAGTCAAAAGAATCCTGATCCAGGCGCTGGAGCGTATGCATAGCAAACCACCTGGAGTCAAAGGAGACGCGACGCCCAAACCTCTGGCCTACCATAGATCCTGCGGGGCGTATGCGCGCAGGTGTTTGGAGGCGAGTGGCGAACGCGACCGGGGGCGTGTCCTGTAGGGTAGGAAGGCCCTTCGTGCCCTGATCCGGCCGCTAAGCAGCGAGGAGCGTATCCTGCCCGGCGTATGCCTGGGAGGTGAGCCACTCGGTCTGTTAACACGGATTAGGTGCTGGCCACGGCGAAAGGGCGAATCCAGGCAAGCCAAGGGTTCCGAGGTCCACGGCATCCTCAAACAGAGGAACAGCAGCAGTAGAGCAGAGACGACGAGGGAGCAGCGGCAGCAGCATAGCAGCGACGACGAGGGAGCAGCGGTAGCAGCATAGCAGCGACGACGAGGGAGCAGCGGCAACCGTAGCGCAGCGACGACGAGGGAGCAGCAGCGACGGACAGGTAGCGGCAGCAGAAGACATCAACAACACAGGCCCCGCAACCAGAGTCTGTGAGTCCGAACGAAGGGAACCGAGAGCCGTTTCGGCGCCAGGCACCAAGACCGCACGACCTGCCGGGCGCAAGCTTTGGGAGGGCGTGCGGATTGGCACCAACCCGGAGCGGGGATCGGGGATCGACGGGAGGACGAGCGGTCGGTCGGCTGAGCCAGACAGCCGGTGAGATTCCTTTTATTGCTTTGTAAACTATTTACAATAAAGGGGATTTATTTATAAAGAAGCTTTAACGTGTTATTTCTGGGCTCGGGCAATCACGTCGAACTATAAATTCGGTGGAACGTACCCTCAAACTCTGTGAGCTAGCCGCGGCGTTTGTTGCGAGCAAAACATAGCTAAAACAGTTCGTTACACCTGGCGCCCAAACTACGTGATTGCTTTAGAGTCTAGGAGTAACACTGCTTCAAGATGGGGAGGAAAAACTGGATCTACGCGCTTCGCAAAGAGGAGTTGTGCGAAGTGTGCAGAGAGCTCGGTCTCGCAGCGGATGGAACCGTGGAGAGCATGAGGGTACTGGTGGCAAGGTGGGCCGAAGAAAGAAAGGAGGATGAAGTGATGGTGGTCGCGCGGGGATTCGAGGAGAAGTTCGCGCAGAGGACCACGCCGAGGCAGAGAGCGGTGAGCGAATCGGAAAAGCTCATCCAAAGTCTGGCAGTGCCGGAAATGAAGAGCATGAGGAGCATGGAACCACAAGCGCGGAAGCCAGTCCCGGTACAGGTGGACTATGCGAAGGTGGCGAGACAAGTCCGAGAGTGGTCGTTCCGATTCGACGGAACAGGGGATCCTCTCGAGTTCGTGGACCGAGTAGCATGGTCTGCCAAAACATACGGGATGGATATAAACACAATCCCGCGAGCGATGCCCGAACTACTCCAGGGCAGAGCGCAAAAATGGTTCCTAATGAACGACGAGGAGTGGCTCACATGGAAGAAGTTCAGAAGGAGCTTCGAAGCCTTTTTCCTGCCAAAAGGATACTTCGAAAAACTGGCAGACCAGGTAAAGCAGCGGAAGCAACAGCGAGGAGAGCCTTTCAAAGAGTACATGGTAGACCTTCAGGCGCTTATGAAGCCGTTGGGAAAGTCAACAAAGGAGGTCATCGATAGGCTCGTGGAGAACTGCATGCCACGCATGAAAATGCTCATGCGACCCTACGCATGTGCATCACTCGAGGAGGTCATGGGTCTAGCCGAAGAATTCGAGGAGCTGGCTTTGGAAGAGGAGGTCTTCAATAGACAGTCCCCAGCGATAGACAGAAGATGGCAAAAGGAGGAGTTGCACCATAAACCACCGGAGCAACATAGCCATCCAGGACAGGGGTGGGGGCAGAGATGGCAGCCCGAGGAGCATCGCCAAATGCCGCAGCAACAGCAGCCGAGCCAGCAATGGGCAGGCCCAAGGCAACAACAGCCGAACCAACAATGGGCAGCAAACCAAATCCAAAGGCAGCCGAACATACAGCGGGCAGCGACGCCTGGACAGCATGCGGAGGCATGGGCCATTGGGCCAGCGGGTGCAGAAACCCCAGAATGTTGTTCTGCAGGATGTGCGGCGCAGTGGGGGTAAGAAGCACGGAATGCTGTCAAAGAGCGGGAAACGTGCAGCGATCCCAGCCATAGAGAGGAAGGCGGAGATCGCGAGGTGCTGCCTCTCAGAGATAGTTGGAGGATTAACCGGAGACGATCAGCAATTGGCGGCGGTCATCAAGGTCGGAGGAGCAGAAGTGAAGGCCATGGTAGACACCGGGGCAACGGCTAGTTTCATTTCAGAAAAGCTAGCAGAGGACCCGGAAATCGCAGGAGAACTGAAAGCGACAAGAAGATTAGTGAAGTTGGCCAACGGGAGCCACATAGAAACTCAAATGGTACTCCTAACAACTGTAAGCTTTGGCAACAAAAAAAAGGACTTGAATATGATAGTGTTGCCAGGCATGGGAGACAGCGCGGTGCTTGGATGGGATTTCCTCGCAGAATTCGGCACAACAATCAACTGCGCAGGCCACCAAGTCACGATCCCGAGAAGAGAGAGATGGAGCGGATGCCTGGAGGATAGGCTGTCCATAGCCATAGCGGGACCCTCGGAGGAATGGGAGCGCGAGCGGGACAAAAGGTTCATCGAAGAAGAGCTGGCGGCGTTCAGGAATCAGAAGGGTTGTTCAAACATAACCCAGCATAAAATCACGATGAAGGACGACATCCCAATTAAACAAAGATACTACCCAAAGAACCCCAAAATACAAGGGGAAATCAATGAAAAGGTGGAAGAACTGCTGGAGAAGGGATGCATCGAACCGTCAAACAGCGCCTACAGCTCACCCATTGTCATGGTGAAGAAGAAGACGGGCCAGTGGAGGATGTGCGTAGACTTTCGGCAGATAAACGCAAAGTCAGTGAAGGATGCGTACCCCATGCCCAGAATAAACTTCATTTTAGAGCAATTGAGGGAGGCAAAATTTTTCAGCAGCCTCGACCTGAAGGACGGCTATTGGCAAATCCCACTGGAGGAAGAGAGCCGGAAATACACGGCCTTTACGGTACCAGGGAAAGGTCTGTACCAGTGGAAGGTGATGCCGTTCGGACTACACTCGGCTTCGGCAACTTTTCAAAGGGCTCTAGACCAGGTCATAGGCCCGGACATGGCTCCCCACGCATTCGCGTACCAGGACGATGTAATAGTGATCGGGCGCACGAGGGAGGAGCACATGGCAAATTTAAGGGAAGCTTTCCGAAGACTGAAGGCGGCGAACCTAAGGATAAACACAGAGAAGTGCCATTTCTTCAGGGAAGAGCTTTTGTACCTAGGCCACCGGATAACGAGTCACGGAATTGGTATGGATCCGGGAAAAGTCGCAGCGATCACGGAATTGGAACCACCAACGAACGTGAAAGGGGTACGGCAGTTCATAGGAATGGCGTCGTGGTATCGACGGTTCGTTCCCGATTTCGCGGGGGTCGCAAAACCCTTGAACGATCTCCTGCGAAAGGGAACAAAGTGGGAGTGGACGTCGAGACAGCAAGAAGCGTTCGAAAAGTTAAAGTCGCGGTTAGCAGAGGACCCGGTGCTGGCATGCCCCGACTTCACGAAGAAGTTTGTACTGCAAACGGACGCCAGCGATTACGGCGTAGGCGCAGTGCTGACGCAGGACACGGATGAGGGCGAGCGAGTGGTCGCTTACGCCAGCCGAACGCTAATAGGCGCGGAGAAGAACTACTCGGCAACAGAGAAAGAGTGTCTCGCAATAATCTGGGCAATTCGGCAAATGAGGCCATACCTGGAGGGATACCAGTTCGACGTGATAACGGATCACATGGCGCTGAAGTGGTTAAACAACATAGAGAGCCCACTTGGAAGGATCGCGAGATGGGTTTTCGAGCTGCAGCAATACGATTACGTAATCAGCTATAGGAAAGGCAAGCTGAACGTAGTCGCGGATGCACTTTCCCGCCAGCCGATCGTGGAGAAGCTGAGGAGTGCCACAGCAACGGAAGACGCGGAATGCGTTTGGGTTGGCTCGCTGAAGAAGAAACTAAAAGAAAACCCACAGAAGTATCCGGAATACGTCGAGGAGGCAGGTCTGATTTACCGACATGTTCCACACAGAGCCGGAAGCGAGGAAGTGGCATCGTGGAAATTATGTGTGCCAATGTACATGAGGCAACAGGTGCTGAAGGAGAACCACGACGCACCAACAGCAGGACATTTAGGCGGAAGGAAAACAATTGCGAAGGTAGCAGCAAGGTACTTCTGGCCAGGGATGCAGAGGGACGTGAGGAAATACGTCAGGAAATGCGAGACATGCCTGCGCTATAAACCGAGCCAGATGCAGGCCGCGGGGAAGATGTTAACACAGGTCCCAGAGGAGCCGTGGGCGACGGTATGTGCAGACTTCGTGGGACCGTTGCCGAGGTCCAAGCATGGGAACACCATGCTACTAGTGATGATCGATCGGTTCTCAAAATGGACAGAAATGGTCCCAATGCGGAAAGCCACAACAGAGACGCTGCAGAAGGCAGTTCGTGAAAGGATCATCGCCAGGTACGGGGTGCCAAAGGTAATGGTGACGGACAATGGTGTTCAATTCACCAGCCGGAGCTTCAAAAAATTCCTCGAGGAGCTCGGAGTTCGCCACCAGTTCACTGCACCATACACGCCTCAGGAAAACCCGACGGAAAGGGCAAACCGGACGGTGAAGACGATGATCGCCCAGTTTGCAGGAAAAGACCAAAGGACGTGGGACGAGCACAGGCCAGAATTGATGCTGGCGGTGAACTCGAGCGTGTCAGACTCCACGGGATACTCTCCGTGTTTCATCACCCAAGGCAGAGAGCCAAGAATGCCGAAAGCCATTTTCGACCAGGGGGCATTGGGGACAGGAGAAGCCCAAGCCACTCCCTCAGAAAATGCGGAAAAATTAAAAGAAGTGTTCGAGCTGGTGCGGAGAAACATGGAGCGCGCGGCGCAGGAGCAAGCTCGGCACTACAACCTGAGGAGACGGGAGTGGAGTCCGAAGATCGGCGATACAGTATGGGCAAAAGAGCATCATTTGTCCAAGGCGGCCGAAGGATTCGCGGCAAAGTTAGCGCCAAAATACGACGGGCCGTACACGGTGGTGAACTTCGTGTCACCAGTGATTGCTGTGCTACGGCACGCTGGCACAAGGAAGGAAAAGAGGGCCCACCTGAGTGAGCTGAAAGCCCAAGCGCAGGAGTCGGCGCAGGCATACACCATAGGAGGGAAAAAAAAAAAAAAAAAAAAAATTAAAAATAAATAAAATAATGAAAAAAATGTTATAAAAAAAAATGGAAAAAAATATTAGAAGAAAAATGAAAAGATAAAAAATGAAAAAAAAGCAAAAAAAAAAGGGAAAAAAATATACATATTAAAAATATATAAAATAAGAAGAAAATATAAGAAAAAAAATACAATAAGAAGAAGAAAAAAAAAAGAATAAAAAAGAATATTATAAAAAAGGAAAAAAAAGGATTAAAAAAAAAAAAAAATTAAATAAAATAAGAAAAAAAAATATTAAATAAAAAATAAAATAAGAAAAAATATAAAAAAAAAAAAACAAAAAGAAGGGGTAAACAAAAAAGAATTTATATACAAAAAAATATATGTATACAACAGCATAGAATGACTCTGACGTCATCCGAAGAAGGGGGGAGGTGGATAAGGGTATCCACACACAAAAATATCCACACGCAACAACAAAAAAAAAAACAAAAAAATCAAAAACAAAAAAAAAATTGTGTTGCAAAACCAAACATGAAGCTGGAACCACAAAGCTTCTGTCGTTCCCGAAGAAGGGGGGAAGTGTGAGGAGATTAGATCTCCCACACACCAAGACAGGTGGCAAGAGGGGCAACAGCGGGGGGGGAACATGCAAGTCAGCACTGCAGCGTCGGATGGGCCAGCGCTGCTGTGTTTAGGAATACGGAAGAAGAGAAAGGTATCAAGGGAGAAATGCGTCGAGCACAGACGGCATGCGGGGGCAGCAGACACAGACGGCATGCGGGGGCAGCAGCGGGGGCAAGAGGAACCAGCACGGCGTCGCGCACGGAAGAGGGCGAAAGAGGAGTCACCGTGGAACGTAACGGTGCCGGCCGGGCCTCCGCGGCCGCGCTCGAAGGTCATAGGAAACAGCGGGGACGGAGGGGGAAGAAGCGGCCGGCGACCGCGCAGCTGTTTTTACAAAATGCACAAAAACACAGAAATGCATTTGAATGTCCAGGGGGGGATCGCGGGGTATCGGGACGAAGTCCGATGACCGGCACAAAATAATGCGGATCGGAGGCCCGAATGGGGCAATCGGGGGGGAACAATAAAGAAAGCCCGCCGATAGAAAGACGGCGGGCTTGGAGAAAGCTAACGGAGAAAGTGAAGGAGCGATGGATTAACGGCAGGAAGTGGATTCGCAAGGATTAACGGGCGCCTCTGGCACTATATAAGGAGGGCCCCTGGAGCGAATCGAGGCCGAGTCTTCTAGGGAAGCTGGGAGAGTGAGTGAAAGACCCCCCGTGGGTAAGTCTGGAATTCAAGTTGGAAAGCTTCCTTGAAGAGTTAGGAGTACAGGCTGAAGGACCCCCCGTGGGTAAGTCCGACAGTCCTTAGTGCGGGCGATTAAAGCGAGTGAGCAAGGACATACGAAAATAGCTTAAGGACCCCCTGTGGGTAAGTCCGGCGGCGGTACGCGCATCAAATCGAGCAAGGAGTCAGGGGAAAAGGATCAAGGATCCGCGGCAAAGCTGAGGCCCAGGGTAAAAGAGTCGGGTGGAGTTATTCCCGGACGCGACAGGTATCCTGGTGTAGTGGCGGCAACAACGGATCAGCCTGGCGTGCGCCTTGTCTGCTCCTGACCGTTCGATCCAGGTGTGATCCTGTAACGCGAGGGATAGCCAACCCGGGAACTCAAGCCCATTTGTGAAACCAGGCAGGGACACCCCGGGAAGTCAAAAGAATCCTGATCCAGGCGCTGGAGCGTATGCACAGCAAACCACCTGGAGTCAAAGGAGACGCGACGCCCAAACCTCTGGCCTACCATAGATCCTGCGGGGCGTATGCGCGCAGGTGTTTGGAGGCGAGTGGCGAACGCGACCGGGGGCGTGTCCTGTAGGGTAGGAAGGCCCTTCGTGCCCTGATCCGGCCGCTAAGCAGCGAGGAGCGTATCCTGCCCGGCGTATGCCTGGGAGGTGAGCCACTCGGTCTGTTAACACGGATTAGGTGCCGGCCACGGCGAAAGGGCGAATCCAGGCAAGCCAAGGGTTCCGAGGTCCACGGCATCCCCAAACGGAGGAACAGCAGCAGTAGAGCAGAGACGACGAGGGAGCAGCGGCAGCAGCATAGCAGCGACGACGAGGGAGCAGCGGTAGCAGCATAGCAGCGACGACGAGGGAGCAGCGGCAACCGTAGCGCAGCGACGACGAGGGAGCAGCAGCGACGGACAGGTAGCGGCAGCAGAAGACATCAACAACACAGGCCCCGCAACCAGAGTCCGTGAGTCCGAACGAAGGGAACCGAGAGCCGTTTCGGCGCCAGGCACCAAGACCGCACGACCTGCCGGGCGCAAGCTTTGGGAGGGCGTGCGTATTGGCACCAACCCGGAGCGGGGATCGGGGATCGACGGGAGGACGAGCGGTCGGTCGGCTGAGCCAGACAGCCGGTGAGATTCCTTTTATTGCTTTGTAAACTATTTACAATAAAGGGGATTTATTTATAAAGAAGCTTTAACGTGTTATTTCTGGGCTCGGGCAATCACGTCGAACTATAAATTCGGTGGAACGTACCCTCAAACTCTGTGAGCTAGCCGCGGCGTTTGTTGCGAGCAAAACATAGCTAAAACAGTTCGTTACACTATATAGGTGTACAAAATTGCATATAAATTATATTCTTATTCGGCACGTGCCTGATTTTGTTTGTTTTTTTGGCTGATTTAGTTTGTTTTTCTTGCAATTGCCGAACAAGAATATTTTTTAAATGCAATTTTGTTCACCTATATAGCACATTTTCGTCACAAAAATTTATATCAGATATATTTGTTTTCGCATGCAGGTTCGTCACCGGTATTTTACATCGTCAAGAGGTTTTTTTTTATATTATTAATCAATAAACTTACATTTGGATTATTTTGATTCTGTCCCTGAAAATTGTGACGGTTCTAATTTCCTCCGCGGTTCCGGTTGCGATTCGCAGCAGATCCACCCTCATTAGGCAAATTCCTAATTTTTTGGGTTTTCATTGCAAATACATTTTTTTTTTTAAATCTTTTTGGAGCAAATACAGACAAACTTTCTCAAAATAGTACTTACAATGAATGAAACCATTGAATGGTTAGCTAACCATCCCCAGATGTTTTCTATTATGTGCAAGTCTGGGGAGTATGGGGACAACTCCAGGACACCGACATTTTCCTTTTTTTAAATGTAAATAAATTGAAATAAAAACAAATTAAACGCAGTGAATTTTTTTCGAGTCCGAAAAGGCTTTATATTTATGATTTTTTATTTTATTTATTTCTAAATTAACGCTAACTTACAACTAATTTAAATTGGAATGCAAACACATTATTTTTTTTTATTTTCTGAGTTAGGCTATTTGACAACGCTTCTCTGTTATTAAATTTCTTGCGTTTGAAAAGGAAATTAAATTAATTCTTGTAGTATCCAGTTAGTAAGAGCAAGTATTCGTACGTTGCTGTTCCCTTTCGCTTTACCACATCGTTACGGAAAACCTGGTTGCGAAGGGGCTTACTGTCGGTATTCACCCTGGGATCGACGGGTCGTCTTTACCCACGGTGCGTAGAAGGTTTCGGCTTCCTACATAACACCACTCTACTCTTATAATTATTTAAGTGAACTTCATTGTTCGTGAATGATCGGGAAAATATTAGAATTGAGACCTGTTGGAAACGAACGGACACGGGTTGAGATGTTGGGCGCTCCCCTGGTCTTTACCCTCCCAGCCTTGATACCTCGACGTGAATCTATTTGGTATCCCTAAAGTAATGCACTCTACAGACTCAAACGATTTCGTAGTTTCCTGAAAACTGCATCACCATAAGCCCCAGACCCAGGGGCTTAACTCTTCTATTCCGTTATAATATACATTATCTTTACTGAATCAAATCAAAATACACTTCATACGCCTTAGAGCTATAACAAAATAAGGAAACTCAAAAGAAAACTAAGGAAATCAAAATTAAAGAACAAAAGAAATAAAACTACAAATTCATCTTTTATTTTTAACAATTCAATACTTTAATTTAGCCTATCTGTCATATGTACCAATTGTCACCGCATGCACTAATATCTCATATATTTATATATGTATACATTGTATACTATACATATAGACATAAATTTTCTTATTACGGACTTACGCTCGTTTCCGGTGATGCAGGTTCGTTGGGCCCATCAAAGATGCAGATCTCTGTAAAAATGTTGCTTCTATCGTTGCAAGTGAAGGCAGGTGGCGGTTGTCTGGTGCATGTGCAGTTACATTTAAACTAAATGAAAGTAGAAATTACCCTATATAACTATCTCTAGCAAAATCTTAATTCTAATTTTAATTGATCCAACGCATTGATACTTCTCACATCCTAGTTCGTGATTGCTTTTCTCGGGGTCTTTTGCTGAGTTTGGGTCGCTGCGGGGGGAGTGCGGAGTGGAAGAATACGATCGGTTGATCTGCGAGATCACGTGGTTACGAGTTAATGCCACACCGGCACAAGGATGAGTGAGTCCCAAGCTTGGCTGCTGTGGTAACTGCTGCTTTAGCCTACTCTGATTATGGCTCTGTTACGTCATCAGTTGAGGTTAGGTTGCCACGTGTACTCGACCGCTTACACTCGATCTTTTTCCACTCCTTTTTCCTCACTTCCTTCCTTTCCTACCGGTTGCCTTTGTTTCTGCCAGTGGCAACTTGCCACATTGATGAGAAGCGCGAACACGCTACGCGACATGCGCAAGGCTAACCGGCCGGTGGAGATCACGCCACAGGTTGCTTTCTCATTGTGTATCTATCCACAATATTTTCCTTTCAGCAATCTAAATATTCCCAACTGATGCAAGAGATGTTCCCAATACTGATGTTAGAGATGTTGGAAATTTTGTAAATTACAAAGCTGCTTTAGCACATGGTTGCTGCCTTCGTTCAATTTAGGCAGCTCAATCCTGATCTCCGTTTTCATCTATCTCTCAGCGCTCCCGCATGCGTATGCCAGAAAGAGAGCGTACCGTGTGCCAGAGCGGGACGATTATATTGCCCTTTTCGTCGCTACGCTCCGTACCCTACATTTCGGATTCGGCATTTCCGACTATCCTTGGTGAAGACAGATACAAAATAATTTCTTGGTTCTCTCTACCGCTTCGACCCCCACAACCACAGTGAATAAAGCCGTAGCTCGATCGAGGATGCATTAATTGAAAGGGGTCGGATGATGCATTTCGCCTTCTATTCGTTATGTTTTGATGTCCTTCCAAAGGTGCACTCCAAGTTGTTTCTCCGTGTCGCTAACTAATTCATAATAAATCGGACTTATCTTCTTCGTAAACTTTGCTTTGACAAATACTGGTGCAAGCTTACTGCTGAACTTCTTTGCCGCATTGCTTTGCGTGAAACTACGGTTCCTAGCTAATGCTAATAAATCCGGTGTTTTTAAAGCTACATCGTCCGTCAAAGCCTTTAACTTCCTAATTAACTCATAATCTCGTCCGTCTACAATCATGTTCTGACCAAAACAAAGGAAATACGGCGAAAAGCCCGTACTTCGATGTGCACTTGCTCTCAAAGAGGCACTGAACTGATCAATGCTTGAATCCCAGTTTGTATGATCGGTATCTATATATGCCCTGATTGTTGCTAATACAGATCGATTTACACGTTCCCTTGCATTCGCTTGTGGTGAGTAGATCACGGTACATATATGTCTGACTCCAAACCGCGTCAAAAATGCTTTAAAATGTCCTGACTTGAATTGAGATTCTTTATCCATTAGGATTGACTCCGGAACACCGAATGTATAAAACACTTGAGACTCTAGGTAATCGCAAATTCTTTCAGAGGAGAATTTTCGCAAAGGCTGCAAGAAATGAAACTCAGCATCCTTGATCGTGAGCTTGTTTACTTCTCTGGAATCTAAGCATAGATGAACCTTGGGTCCCTTTCTAACAAGAACGCAATTCCTGCTCCACGGACTCTTGAATTCCTCTATAATTCCCAATGCCAACATGCTCTCTACTTCTTTGAACAGTAAATCCTTCTTTGCTGGTGAGATCGGCCAGTGTCGTTGCTTGACGGGTTTTGCATCTCTAACATCAATGCTATGCTCCAGGACATGTGTTCTCCCTAAACCATTTTTTTCACTGAATCTAGCCTCTGTTTCTGATTGGTCGACAGTGCGTGAGTTTTAGCTACTTCACACGCTGTTTCCTCCTTATATTCCGTTAGTTCAGATACTGACTGCTTTTGTTCCATTATTTTATAAAGTAATCCAAACTCTCGCCAAAAATCTATGCCTAAATAGATCTATGCCTTGAGATCCCGGTGCGCTATCTCCGTTCTGATTCTTCCCGTGACGTTGCACTGTGCATCGTTAGCTGTTATAATCCTGCCTGAACACTTGAGCATTTTCGATTGAGTTGCTAATTCTTTGGCTGCTGTACCGCCTATGTAACTAATGGACGCACCTGAGTCCAGTAACGCTACGTATCGATTCTTCTCTATTTGCTAATAGCCTGTTACCTGAGTTTAAAAATATCGCCGAAACTAATTTCTGTCGACAAGTCTGAACTTCCCTCCAAAATCTAAATCTTCCAAATTGTTATTACTGCCGGATGGTGCCGTATCGACTGCGCATTCCGCAGCTGATAACTCTGCTTACAAATTGTTGCGCGATAAGGAAAGTTGATGAGCTGTGCACTCGGTGTAACACACGGGGCACTGACTCGCTTGCATCAAGCATTCTCGTATACATTGATTATGGAACGTGTGAACGCAACGCGTAGTTGCTTAAAGCTCCTTTGCTACTATAGGCATCGTACATATTGCACAAGCCGTCATGTCCTCGTTGGTGGCTGCTGCCAGTTTCGAATTACTGTGAGTAACTGACATTTTGCTTGTAAAAACTACAAAAAGTGTTCTTTCTTAAGGTCTGTGCTTTGGACTGATGCTTACAGTATAACTTATACTGTTGATTCATCAATCATCAAAGATCGTAAAAATCATCAAAGTTAATGTTGATTTAGCGGCTGAATTATGGCTTCTTTGATCCGATACCACTCAATCGAAGCAAATATTCCATGCTTCCTCCGCTAGACTGCAAGAAATTATCCGGTATGATGGGCCGACTTGATCTGGTCGACCATTCCGATTATCTCGAAATAAGGCGCTATTCCTAGATACAGAATCCTAAATCACCACATCGATTCCACAATAAAATCTTCAACTAAATCTTATTTCCAAGTTAAGAAAATCGGTTTAGTCACTGTTGTCGCGTGGTCACCCGATCCAATGTGACTCTTAGCTTGTTCCTGAACGCTAAACTGAAATTAACTACTTAAAAAAAACCTATGAAACAAAAGGGCAATACAGTGAGTCTTACAACTCACTTTCGGGGCCTACTCCAAACTAGAATCCTCGCTTCAACGTCCGCTCTGGGCGTTAAATCAAGTAATCGTAGTCATGCCTTCTTTATAAAATGTCCTCGGGCCCTGCACGTTTAGGCGCCAAATTATTATATATAGTATCCATTTAATTTAGCCTATCTGTCATATGTACCAATTGTCACCCCATTCACTAATACCTTATATATTTATCTTAATATATATAAATTTCGTGTCACAATGTTTGTCCTCAATGGACTCCTAAACCACTTAACCGATTAGAATAAAATTCGCACACCATGTGCAGTTCGATCCAACTTGAGAGATAGATATGCACCGAGGAACGTAAAGCGCAACATAAATGATTGATGTGTTCGTCCCAGTCCTTTTGATCTGAACGAACGACGAAAAGCTGACTCTGTGAATAGTGAACGATATACCGTATGATCCTAACAGATGGCGTTCGCAGCTCCGAAAAGCTGACTCGGTGAATAGTGAACGAAATACCGTTTTAAATTTTTGGTGTCATATGTTACTTGGACTGAAGTGTAAATTAAATGGAAGATAATACAGTGAATATGCCACCAAAAAAATCGAACCTCAACAACGCGAGCAGCAGAGGTTCACGTCGCAAACGTGTTGAAAGAGCTCAGCATTTACCACAACAAATCGAAACCATGAATGCAGCTCAAAGAATCAGGACTGCAGAAAGTCCTGCACAAGAATCTCAAGAACACCGCGACGAATGTCTGCAATAGAATATTACGAGAATAAGAGCGGCACGAGAACCAAACATAGCTACAGTACGAATACTAGATTGACGAAGGCAATCAGCCGCTCATTAACATGTGCATCATTCGTTCGGCTTGCCTTTGAATATGCACCAGATATTAACTACTCAACGCATTCAAAAATAGCTATCGGTGGAATGGATGAAGTATGTCAATATTGCCAGGCATTGAAATTTCGGAATGAAGCAGCCGGCATGTGCTGCGCATCAGGCAAAGTTGTGCTGTCAACTCTACCCGCTCCGCCGGAGCCTTTATTATCCCTTCTTACTGGCCATTCAGATGATTCCAAATTATTTTTGCGTAAGATACGCAAATTTAATTCTTGCTTCCAAATGACGTCATTTTGGGCAACCAAAATTTTCGATCGTGCATCCGATGGACGTAATTTTGAAACTACATTCAAAATTCAAGGCCAGGTGTACCATAAAATCATACCTTAACGCTTGCTGATGCTGCATTGACATCGGCACCGAATAACATTAGTAAGTTGTTTGCAATTATTTTGACGACATGTTATTCCTCGCAAGCACAAACTTTGTGGGAAAAATATAAAAATGACAGAAGACATCTTGCATCGAATTGGACAAACAAATCGATGCCAAAATATAGATTATACACCAGAGATGTACAATGAAGCATTGGTCTTGATCGAGGATTTATGTGCTCTTATTTCAAATTTACCACTTAATCATTATGGTATGCCATCACATAATCGCCCAGCCACCGACTTACTCAATACCGATTGATTGGCGGGGGTTTCCCGGGGCGCAACCTCCTCCAGAAACTACCCATCCAAAACGTGTTTTCTGCAACAGAGGCAGACCGTCTCCTAGCTGGATTTGCCCGACTGAGAGCAGATAAAAAAACAGGCTTGCTCCAATCAGCAGATCCACACGCTGAGCTCTGTGGAAGTTAGAACCACATTGGCGGGAACTTTCCAATTGGACACATCTATGTTCAGGCCAGGTTGACGCTCTATGATGTGAGACGCCACAATTGCCTCAATGTAAAGGGAAAACGAGACTTCAGGCAAACGATGCTCCATCTGTAGTAAACTCAGCGTCTCCAAGGCCAGTCACTGCTACAGAACATTTGGACCGATGAAGATGAAGTTGACTGCCCAGCCGTGATGGGATGAGATGAACTTGGGAGCCGGAGTCAAGTAGCGCTCGACAAGGAAGAAAGGCTCCTGATCTTCCACGGACGAGAATGTGGGCGGTGGGCAAGAACACTATTTCAGCGCTGCGATCCTGTGCAACAAGAGCATTAGCAGGAGGAGCCTGAGAGGTCGCAACCCCAGATACATTGGCCGGATTCGATCCAGATGTAGGAACGGAAGTGGCGCTAGATAAACGCTCGCAAGGATGCAATAGCGCATGATGTCGGCGATTGCAAGTTGGGCAGCGGGAGGATGAGCATCCGCGGGCTAAGTGATCGGACTTGAGGCACACAAAGCAGAGGGCAAGACGACGGACCTCAACTGACAGGGCGAGAAATGTGGGCAGGAAGGCACAGCGGGTGTCAGGATGCCGCACAGGGCACACGAAGCAGTCGGAGCATTCAGGAGCATGCAGGATCGGTTGTTAAATGGCCTACGTCGGCCCGCTTGATTCGCTGACAAATGCGGAGCTAAGGCTATCATCAGGCTATCATCAGTGCTTCCTGCCAGAGAGTCTTCCCATTTGGCCTTTGTGGCAGGGTCCAGCTTTTGAAAGATGATCTGGATGAGAAGGCATCCTTGAACCTCTGCGCGTCTCCGCAGCATCCTTTCACGGCTTGACGCAGCAGATGCAGTAGCTTCAGCTCCAGATTCCATTGTGTAATTAAATTAAAATGCAACTTTTTGACAACAAAACCAACAACGGTGTTTTAGTGGCACTTTTAATGCTGATCACGATAATTGAACGGGATGATAATCACGTCGGGGTCACCAAAATGTTGAGCTATTAATAGTTTTTAATAGCGGCCAATCAATAACAAAATTACAAGTGGCAAAGCTTAGCAATATGAATTTAGCAATATGCAGCAATGTGCAGCAGCTCCACAAAAACGCTCCCCAAAGCGCATGCGCTACAAATACCAGCAAAGCGCATGCGAACGGGGGAGAAGTAAACAAAACCAGAACTGCCGATAACCCGCCGCCGCTACTCAGATTTATAATATATGTAACTTATTTTATGCAGCTTCGCCCTTTTCTGCTTGGTTCAACATATCCATTTTATTTATAAAACGTTTGTGTAGGAAATAGAAAAAAGCTGTTTGAGGATTGAGGATTTTCCCGGCGAATATTCGAACTTTTCTCACCTTTAAAACCTTCCCTAGACCTCCAAGAATAATTCAAGACCAAGATAAGATAAATCCGTTCAGCCGTTCTCGAATTTTATCGAGACTAACGAACAGCAATTCATTTTTATCTATAACTAGCTGACCCGGCAGATTTCGTACTGCCAGCTGTTGTTTTTATTTTTTTGCGTTCAAAATCTTCTTTTAAACTTAAAAATATTATCTGTTACAGTAAGAACTGAAGATAGCTAAAATTAAGTTTCGCGGAGCTATCATTTTAATCATTTTCAATCCCAAAAATTAAAGAGTACCCTGTTAAGAGTAAAACATGAATTTTATTATTATTTTTGATACATCATGTTGCTTACTTACAAAACCGAGTTTTCCTGAAATACTGGCTATTTATAAGATTTAAATTTGACAATCACAGACCTATACTGTTAAAATTCAGTCTGTTAATTAATTTAAAGCTTTCTCATAAGCCATATTTTTTGTTTTGTTTTGTGGTGCGTAAATAAACAAAGAACACGCGACGTCTAATTGTCCATGCGCGAAGCAGGGAAACTGCAAGTTGATTCCACAAACTTCTATCGATTGTCCATGCGATTTATTTATGGTCATCGCAAAATCCAGACGTACTGGAAATTTTAAGCGTTTAAAATCGAATGGTATGTCCATTGGAATCATCGGTATCCGCGGGATCAAGGCATCCTCTCCTTCGTATTTTCCTTCTATGATTGTCGCCTCAATGACGTTATTCATCAGTCTTTTCACAGCCAGTCTTCCAGTATTATGGACATCAAATGGCATCCGATCCAATGCTATTTTGATCATGTTTACTAAATTGTTATTCTGATGAAGAAACATTTGTAATTGTTGGACAATGATTCTCTTCACTGTTGGATTGTGAGCACAACGATTATTAATTTCCGCAACTGAATTGCCCATAAAATAAATTTGTAAAAATTGATGATCTGCATCAGGTAGTGGTAACATAGTTCCCAGTAAGTGATAAAATTGTCCTAGTATCTGTGATTTTTCAAAATTTGGCCATTAATTATTTCCTATATATGTATTTTAATACAAACTTGAATATTTTTATATAATACCTTAAAAGTGGGCACGAAATTGTCTTGTATAATATGTGTAGCACCAAATGATATCATCTGGAAACAATTGTTACATTTCTGTAATTCTGAATTTCTGACATAGCAATACGACTATTTTCTTGATCTGTCTGTCTCTGGTCATCAGTGCGGTTAGCACGTGAGGTAGCTCTTCGCACCGTAAATCAGGCCGTCTTCTACTCGGCATCGTAAATTGTAATTAACCAAAGTGAGAAAATTTCCCGCGAAATTTGAGAAGTGAGGAAATTTCAAATTAAAATTTTTTCCAATTTTTTTCACAATCGTGCAGTAAACACAATGTTGGTTTGTCACATAAAATTAACTGAGCAGAGAACAATGATTAGCTTTCAAACAATGTATCACCTACCAAAGCCAACTACTATTGTAGTCTCCAAATAAAAAAAAATGCGGTTTGAGGATTTTCCCGGCAATTATTCGAATTATTCTCACCTTTTAAACCTTCCCTAGACCTCCACGAATAATTTAAGACCAAGATAAGATAAATCCGTTCAGCCGTTCTCGAGTTTTAGCGAGTCTAACGAACAGCAAATCATTTATATAGAGAGATTAATTAATAAATTAATTAATTATTAATTGTCTTTGCCGGCTGGCTGTGTCTCCGTGGCAGGGGTAGTGCCGGCTGGTTGAATATCCTTAGCGGGGGTCGGCGGTAGGTTGCTGCCGTTGGTGGCCTTCGACTTCCTTCCTCCTTCCGGCCCTTCCGTTACGGCCCTTAAGGCACGATAACCAAATTCAATAAGTAGGATAAATGTGACGGCTAAAGCCGGAGTTTCATAATCACATTTTCATGGGCGTCATGCAGTTCTCCACAAGCCTTTCAAGGACCTTCTTCGTGGACTTTCCTAAAGGCTTCATTAGCGTCTGAAGGTCCACCATGTATACTTTAAACGGTTCTCCTCGTTGCTGTTTCCGCTGCCGAACCTGGTCAGCCAGTTTCTCAAAGTACCCTTTTAGAAGGAAAAAGGCCTCTGGCTGACTTTTATTTGCTCGTGATATCTTTCCCTTACTCTTTGTTTAAACTATCTCCGATCTATTCCCGCGATTTGAGCCGAACGTCCCTCGGTCGGTTGAACGAAAGGTGGGCTGTACGTATGCAGTGCGAACCCCGAAAAATATAGATATTAGGAAGAAGAAGAAGAAAAAAGACAGCGTGGATAATGGGCGCCTCAGGCGCTATTTAAGGAGTGCCACTAGAGCGAATTGTAACCGAGTCTTCTAGGAAAGCTGGAAGAGTTTTGGGAAGGACCTCCGTGGGTAAGTCTGACATTCAAGAGTGAAAGTTTCCTTTAAGGAAGTAGGTTTCCTTTGAAGGGCCCCCCGAGGGTAAGTCCGACCGACTAAGGTGCGGGAATTAAAGGGAGTGCGCAAGGATCTGTGAGTCGATCTGTGATCCGGCGGCTGTACGCGAGTCATCGAACAAGGATAAATCAAAGAGCATGTGGGAAAATGATCACGGATCCGAGGCAGAATTGAAGCCGGAACGTAAGAGTCTGGTTGATTTATTTATCGCTTATAAAACCAAACAAGGACACCCCGGTCAAGTAAGAAGACTCCGGGGTTTTGGTGAACGCAACTGGGGGTGTGTCCTAAGGGGTAGGAAGGCCCTTCGTGCCCTGATCTGACCGCGAGGCAACAAGGAAGCGTTTCCTGCCCGGCGTATGCCGAGAAGTTGGTGGACCAAGTTCGGCAGCGAAAGCAACAACGAGGGGAACCTTTCAAAGGGTATATGGTGGACCTTCAATCTGTAATAAAGCACATGAGAATGTTCATAAGGGCATATGCGTTCAAGGAGTTGGCTTTAGGAGAAGAGGCGTTCAATAGGCAAGCCTCCGCAGAACCACGCTGGGCTGGCAGGTATATTCTTGATCAGGATCCCCTCAAGAGTCGATATGAGCATGTTCGTCTGTCCGTCTATCCGTCTGCCTGTTGACACAACTTTGGTAATTTTTAAGTTAGAAAGATGGCACTTGGCGCCGATTCCATTTTGGGCAATCTAACGCGATCAGCCTGTTCGTTCGTAAAGGATCAGGATGACATCATCGTGATCGGACGCACGAAGGAGGAACATATGGCAAATTTGAAGGAAGTGTTCCGAAGACTGAAGGCGGCGAACTTAAGAATAAACACGAACAAGTGTCATTTCTTCAGGGAAGAGCTGTTGTACCTGGGCCACCGGATAACAAGTCAGGGAATTGGTATGGATCCTGAAAAGGTTGCAGCGATCGCGGAATTGGAACCCCCGACAAACGTGAAAGGGATACTGCAGTTCATGGGGATGGAGTCGTGGTATCGGCGATTCGTCCCTGATTTTGCTGGGGTCGCAAAGACTTTGAACGATCTCCTACGAAAGGGAACAAAGTGGGAGTGGATGGCAAGACCCCAAGAGGCGTTTGAGAAGTTAAAGTCGCGTTTAGCAGACTTTCACGAAGATGTTTGTGCTGCAAATAGATGCCAGCGACTAGGGCGTGGGTGCCGTGCTGACGCAGGGCACGGATGAGGGCAAACGAGTGGTCGCTTACGCCAGCCGAACGCTAATAGGCGCGGAGAAGAATTACTCGGCAACGGAGAAAGAGTGCCTGGCAATAATATGGAGTGGTACCTGGAGGGGTACCAGTATACCTGGAGGGGTACCAGTTCGACGTGATCACGGATCACATGGCGCTGAAATGGTTGAACAATATAGAAAGCCCACTTGGAAAGATCGCGAGATGGGTTTTCGAATTGCAACAGTACGATTACGTTATCAGCTACAGGAAAGGCAAGCTGAACGTAGTCGCGGATGCACTTTCCCGCCAGCCGATAGTGGAGAAGCTGAGGAGTGCCACAGCAATCGAAGACACAGAATGCATTTGGATAGGCTCACTGAAGAAGAAGATAAAGGAAAACCCACAGAAATATCCGAAATTCGTTGAGGAGGCAGGCCTGATTTACCGACATGTTCCACACAGAGCCGGAAGCGAGGAAGTGGCATCGTGGAAACTATGTGTGCCGATGGACATGAGGCAACAGGGATATCTGGGCGGAAGGAAAACGATTGTGAAAGTAGCAGCAAGGTACTTCTGGCCAGGGATGGAAAGGGACGTAAGTAACTATGTCAGGAAATGCGAGACATGCATGCGGTATAAACGGAGCCAGATGCAGGCCGCAGGGAAAATGCTGACGCAGGTCCCTGAGGAGCCGTGGGCGACGGTATGTGCGGACTTGGTGGGACCGTTGCGGAGGTCCAAGCATGGAAACACCATGCTATTAGGGATGATCGATCGGTTTTCCAAATGGACAGAAAGCCACAACGGAAACGTTGCAGAAGGCAATCCGCGAAAGGATCATCGCTAGATACGGGGTGCCAAAGGATTTCTCGAGGAGCTCGGAGTTCGTCATCAGTTTACCGCAGCATACACGCCGCGGGAAAGCCTTACGGAAAGGGCAAACAGGACAGTTAAGACGATGATCGCCCAGTTTGCAGGCAATAACCAAAGGAAATGGGACGAGCACTGGCCAGAATTAATGCTGGCGGTGTCAGACTCCACGGAATACCCACCATGCTTCGCAATTCAAGGCAGAGAGCCAAGAATGCCGAAAGCGATATTCGACAAAGGGGCATTGGGGACAGGAGAAGCACAAGCCACCCCCTCAGAAAATGCGACAAAATTACAGGAAGTGTTCGAGCTGGTGCGGAGGAACATGGAGCGCGTGGCGCAGGAGCAAGCTCGGCACTACAACCTCAGAAGGCGGGAGTGGAGCCCGAAGGAGTGGAGTGGAGTGGAGTGAACTTTGAGTCGCCAATGATTGCTGTGCTACGGCACGCTGGCACAAGGAAGGAAAAGAGGGCCCACCTGAGTGAGCTGAAAGCCCAAGCACAGGAGTCGGTGCAGGTATAAACATAAACAAAAAACATGAACAAATCAAGAAAAATTTGAAATCAAAGATGAAAAAAACAAAGATTTGAAAAAAAATGCAACAGGCAAGCTAGCACGGCGGCGTCGGTCGGGCCAGCGTTGCTGTGTTTAGAAAGACCGGTCCGATTGACCTCCACAATAACAATACGGACCGGAGTACCAAGCGGGATGCAATAGCGCAAGATGTCGGCGAATGCAAGGTGGGCAGCGGGAGGATGAGAGGGAGACTTCATCGTATCGGTCCTCAACTGACAAGGCGAGGAACCTTGGGCAAGAAGGCACAGTGTGTGCCAAGATGCCACACAGGGCACACGAAGCAGGAATAGCATTCAGGAGCATGCAGGATTGGTTGTTAAATGGCCTACGTCAGCCCGCCTGATTCGCTGACAAAGCGAAGCTTAGCACAAATCCACCGTCTCTAGGCACCTTTGTTCTAGGAACCGAGCCATAGATTTCCAAGTTGGCAGGCTGTCATCACTACTTCCTGCCAGAGAGTCATCCCACTTGGCCTTTGTGGCAGGGTCCAGCTTTTGGAAGATGATCTGGATGAGGAGGCACCCTTAAATTTCGGTCGACGTCCCGGAACTCATGAGGGACCGCATATGTCCATTGAATCGGTCGGATAACACCCGAAGAGTAGACGCTTCTCCATAGAGTCGAGGGTCAGATTAGTAGAATCGTCGGTCTGCATCGCAGCCTTGACCTTCCGATGTAGGACCTCCTCTCACGGCTTAACACGGCAGATGCAGTCAGCTCGGGAGCTCCATTGTGTCGGGAGTCCATTGTGCAATTAAATTAAAATGCATCTTTGCGACAACAAAAACAACGGCATTTTAGAGACACTTTTAATGCTGATCACGATAATCAACCGGAATGAAATCAAGTCGGGGTCACCAAAATGTGGAGCTATTAATATTTTTTAATAGCGGCCAAATAAATAAACGATTTTACAATTCAATTTCAATCAAATTTCCAACAAACTCGCAGCCGCTCAAATCAGTGCCAAAATACAAGAAAATCAAAGCTTAGCAATGCATTTTTTTTATCATTTCGTTGGCAAGGGGCGAGGCGGGGGTCGTACACAAATGCAAGATAAGCTAGAGTGCAGCAGCTCTAAAAAAAGCTTCCTAAATCGCATGCGCGATAAATATCAGTAAAGCGGGTGAGCAGATTAGATCTCCCACACGCCAAGGCAGGTGGCAAAGGGGCAACAGCGGGAGGGGGAACAGGCAAGCTAGCACGGCTCCGCACACAAAAGAAGTAGCAAGAGGAATCACCGTGGAACGTAACGGGCCACAGCGGCCACGCTCGAATATCATATGAGCGGCCCATGACAGCGCAAAAGGAGGAGCGCGGGGATGTCCGAACAAAGTCCGGTCCAAGTGGGGCAAAAGGGGGGGAGCAACAAAGATCCCGCCAATAGAAATGCGGCGGGAATTGGAAAAAGTTAACGGCGGAAACAGAGGAACGAAGGATTAACGGCAGGAAGCGAGATTTGCAAGGTTTAACAGGCGCCTCAGGCGCTATATAAGGAGGGCCCCTGGAGCAAATCGGGACCGAGTCTTCTAGGGAAGCTGGAAGAGTTGAGTGAAAGACCCCCCGTCTGACATTGAAGCGAGAAAGTTTGAAGGACCCCTCGTGGGTAAGTCCGACAGTTTCAAGTGCGGGATTTAAAGCGAGTGCGCAAGGATCTGTGATCCGTGGCTCATGGAGGAGTAGGAGTAGATAGGAGTAGTACATCGAAGGAGTAGAAATCAAGGAACAAGTGGGAAAAGGATCAAGGATCCGCGGCGGAACTGAAGCCCAAGGGTTAATCAAGTCGGGTTGGGTTATTCCCGAACACGACAGGTATCCTGGGGTCATAGCGATTGCGACGGATCGGCCTGGCGTACGCCTTGTCGATTCCTGACCGTTAAGACCAGGTGTGATCCTGTAAAGCGAGGGGTAGCCACCTCGGAAACTCAAGCCCAACAGTAGAACCAAACAGGGACACCCCAGTAAAGTCAATAGAATCCTGATCCAGGCGCTGGGGCGTACGCTCAGCGTATCACCTGGAGTTAAAGGAGACGCGACACCAAACCCTCTGGTCTGCCATAGATTATGCGGAGCTTAGGCACGCAGGTTTTTGGAGGCGAGTGGCGAACGCAACCGGGGGCGTGTCCTGTGGGGTGGGTAGGCCCCTCATGCACTGATCCGGCTGCCAGGCACCGAGAAGCGCATCCTGCCCGGCGTATGCCTGGGAGGTGAGCCTATCGGTCTGCTAACACGGATTAGGTGTCGGCCACGGCGAAAAGGCATTCCCAGTGAACCAAGGATACTGAAGATCCACGGTGGCCACAGAGGAGAAGCAGTGACAACCAGCAACAGTAGCAGCGACAGGATCAGCTACAGGATCAGCGACGGGATCACCGACAGGATCAGCAACAGGAGCAGCGACAGGATCAGCATCAGGAGCAGCAGCGTCAACAGGAGCAGCAACGACAGGAGTGCAGCGACGTCAGGAGAGCAGCGACGACAACAACAGCGAAAGCACAGGCCCCGCAACTGGAGCACGTGAGCAGCGCCAGGCACCAAGACCACACGTCCTGCTGGGCGCAAGCTGTGGAAGGGCGTGTGTATTGGCACCAACGCGGATCGGTGATCGGGAAACGACGGGAGGACGAGCGGTCGATCGGCTGAGCCAAGAAGCCGGTGAGATTAACCCTTGTAACTTTATCCAAATAAAGGGGACATTTATAAAACGAAGCACCCTGTGTTATTTCTGGGATCGGGCAATCACATCGGATCTTTAAATTCAGTGGATCGATCCCCCAAAATCTGTGAGCTATCCGCGGCATTTTTTGCGAAAAGCTAGCGAAAAACCCGGGAATCTCCGGTGAGCGGAGAGTAACAAGGAGACTGGTTAAGTTGGCCAGCGGAAGCCACACAGAGACGCAAATGGTACTCCAGACAACAGTAAGTTTTGGCAAAAAAAAAAAATTTGAATATGTTAGTGTTGCCAGGCATGGGAGACAGCGCGGTGCTTGGATGGGATTTCCTCGCAGAATTTGGCACAACAATAAACTGCGCCGGCCAACAAGTCACGATCCCGAGAAGAGAAAGATGGAGCGGATGCCAGGAGGATAGGCTGTCCATAGCTATAACCGGATCCTCGGAGGAATGGGAGAGCGAGCGGGACAAAAGGTTAATCGAGTGTAGTGTATGCATATCGTTATAGGCAATGATCACTGTACCGTAAATATTAACTAATAAGTTGTGACACTTTGTTGCAATAAATACGGAAACACTTGACTTCAGTGTAACATGATCCGCCACTTCAGCGCATAGGGCTCAAACGGTTTGTCAGCGTTCTTATGCTGTCCAGCCGTTGCCACACACGAACATACATATGCATACATGACTCCACTCATATGCTAGCTATTAAATATAAGTAATATATTGCTGACGCTCAGCCGCTGCCCTCTGCAGCAGCGCAGTCTTGTATCGTAAGTTTTAGAATAAGTAAAAATTGTAATGGAAAATCATTCGAAAAGAACCAGAGTAGCGACACGACATGTCGCTCTCTAGAAGAAACTAAATAAAATAAAACCACCAACTTATCCGAAATACGATCAACTTTAAATCTGGAAGTCTGGGACTTTACATGGCGACCGTGACAGGACCTGGAAACATTGACCAATGGAGTGAAAGGAAAAGGCAGCTACAAGGAAATCTGGAATTGACCAATGGAGTGAAAGGAAAAGGCAGCTACAAGGAAATCTGACACACACGGAAATATGGAATATTTTGGAATGCTACGGCATGGAAAATCTGAGTGAGTAGAGTGCGGAAATGGGACGTGGAGGTAGGAAGAACAAAATAAATAAAAGAATAGCACACATTAAGTGGCTATTATATAAAAATAATCCACCTCCATGGGCTACAGCAGTAAAATTAACTGCTGAGCTCGACTTCTTAAAGGAAAGTCTTCAAAAAAAAAGAAAAAACCCCAACCGCAACTCACTCAGAGGAGATAAAAACGATAAACACTAAAACTAAACCACCATCTCCCAAGCAATTGCCAAGGAACTATGAGGAGTGCCCGAAAGACTGCCCTGGACCACTGGAAGCCCCAGCATGCAAGTTCACTTGCATAAAGCAGAGATAGGAGAGGACGTATATTGACCTGTGCAGCCAGCACCGGCCCCGTTTAGCGCGCCAAGCTAGACCCCGGAGAAGGAAACCGACAGCGCTACAAAGAGCGCACAACAAATAAAAAACAATTTTTTTTTTGATGCACTGCGTTGCATTATTAATGTACTGCGTTACATTATAACTTTAAACGATTTTATGTAAAATTGAGCGGAACCCTTTCCGCCCAATAGCAGTATAGCCCGTAAAGCTATGCGAAAAACCAGGTAGAAAACTGTAAAACACAATTTTTTTTTTTATTATGCATTACTAATATGAAAAAAAAAAACATATAAGGAAAGATAAACCAAAAAATATATATATGTATAGACTAAATGCAAAGTAATGCAATAAGCAAGTATTCAGGAGAAATAGGTAGTTATAATTATTTACCAAGAACAATTGTATTAAAAATGGCAATAGTTGACGTAAAGTCGGTGGACTCCACCGCAAACGTTATTAATAAAGTACAGCCAAATAATATTAATTTAGAGTTAACACACACATTGTTAATAATAATTGTGGTCATAATGTGCGCAAATTGTTTTTATAAATTGTACAAATTGCACAATAAATGCCTTAAGAAAAAATATATGAGCCAGGCAAATGATCTAGACAAAATTTAAAGAGAAAAATAAATAAAATAAAACAAATATAAATAAAATGAGCTCATATAATATTAATAATAATGGAATGATAGTAATAATACAAAAATAATAATCTTATAAAATTTTATACATTCTGTACACACTTAGAATAAAGAAAAAAGAAAAAGGAAGAAAATGAAAATAAATAAAGACGAATAAAAAAAAAAAATTTTATATATATATATTTACAAAATATAACTATACTAAGCACTATTAAAAATACACAAGAAATGACTACAATAGAAGCCATTAGACAGGTTTATGAAAGGGATGCCTACTTCAATGAACATGTTCAACAGATAGTCCCAGACTTCCATGTCCCAACGACTCCAATAGGCATCAACCAATTAGAATACCTTCTAATTGAAACCTTTCACTTAGAAAATTCTCCATTTATACATTGCTCAAAAACACAAAAAGCAATTGTACTAAGCACCATCCCCGGTATTTATGTAAAATCACTAATAGAAGAAAACGATATTTTAGGCAGAACACTTATTATGGCTGTGGCCCGAAGATAACTCGCCATATGCAAACATGCAATGGAATGAGATATATATTGAATTGAACAAAATAAAAATCGATTTTGACAAATCGTATAAATCACTCAATCAAAACAGGCCAATTCAAAAGAACACAGTTAATAAACATGTGGAAATTCTAGTTAAATGCTTTAATGAAGCACGAATACTAATACATGGCCAGAAAGAAAAATTAAATCAAGATCATTGGACGCAAGTATCAAAATTTTTGATCAGACTACGATCTAATTTAATAACAATTAAGCGAAAATTCAATTTTAATATATCAGTACCGACTATAATTAACACTTCTCTAACAGTGGAAACTGGTGAAGAGCCTGAATCAACAGAAGAAACTGATATTGACGTGAAAATAGAAGAGCAAGATTTACATAATCTTACCGTCCCAGCTGTACTAATACCAGATCTAGATAGTTCTACAGATTCTGATGATAGTTCAAGCATAAGCAACGACAATAAAATGGCACAATCAAATATAGAATTTATTAATACAGCATCCAAGCTTGTACCAGCTTTCGATGGTAAAGCTGAAAACTTAACAAGTTTTATCGATGCATTAGAAATAATAGATTCCATAAAAGGCGAGCACGAACAATTAGCGATTTCTATAATAAAAACAAAGCTAAAAGGTGTAGCCAGAAATCTAATCGGAAATGAATCAACAATTTCTGAGGTGATTTCCAAATTGAGAGGCAATGTCAAAGGCGAAACTGTGGAAGTACTGTCAGCAAAACTGATGAACCTACAGCAACGCAACAAAACTGCTAACCAATACACACAAGAGGTTGAGCATATGACAAAAGCGCTAGAAGGTGCGTACATAGCAGACGGACTATCTCTAGAGTTAGCCAGAAGCTATTCTACCAAGCATGCAGTGAAAGCAATGACTAAAAATTGCACAATCGATAAGGTAAAACTTATTATGCAAGCTGGTAGCTTCAACACCATGAATGATGCTGTGTCTAAATTTGTAAATTGTTGCACAGAAGCCACGGGACAATCAAACACTGTACTATATTACAGGAACTATCCAAATCGCGGCTCAAATCGCGGACGTGGACATTATAGAGGCAACTTTCGTGGTAATTATAACAACAATAACTACCATAATAACAACGGAAGCTACTATAATAACAATGGAGGACGCGGTCAATATAGAGGAAACTATAGAGGCCGTGGTAACTCGAGCCGAGGCAACTACAATAACAATAATAACCAACAAAATAATGTCAGAGTTGCCCAAAATATATCGGGAAACTCCCAAAACCCTTTAAATGTTCAGCAGTAAAAGACGCAAAAGTTCACACTATTAATCTCAGTCAAAATATTTTCGTTTCATTTATTCATGTAACTACTGGGAAAAAACTTGTATTTCTAATAGACACAGGTGCAGATATATCCATTTTAAAAGAAACTTCAGATACCTTTCACGACATCCAAGATAATTATATTATAGACATAAAAGGAATAAGTCAAGAAATAACAAAATCCAAAGGTCTGGTTTCTATTGAAATTCAGACGACTAAGTATATAATTCCACACGATTTTCATATCGTGACTTTTCAATTCCCTATTCCATGTGATGGAATATTAGGAATCGATTTTATAAGAAAATACAACAGTCAGTTAGACTTCAAGCCATCTGAAGACTGGCTTATAATTAGACCCAATAACTTAAAATTCCCAATTAACGTACCAATAGTTCACAGTTCTGGCAATTCAATACTTCTGCCAGCAAGATCCCAAGTTGTTCGAAAAATACAACTAAATTCAAAAGAAGACAGTGTATTAATTCCAAATCAGGAAATTCAGCATGGTATTTACATTGCAAATACCATAGCAACATCAAATAACGCTTTCATAAGGCTGCTTAATACAACAAATTGTGACCAAGTGGTCAGCACAGATAATCTAAAATATGAATCACTTTCGAACTACGACGTAGTCAAAACAAATACAGAAAATAGGGAAAAATGTGTATTATCTCAACTTTCAAAAAAATTCCCCCCACAGTTTAAGTCACAGCTTTCCAGTTTATGCACCCAATATAGCGACGTATTCGGATTGGAAACCGAACCAATAACCACAAACAATTTCTATAAACAAAAACTGAGATTAAAAGATGATGAGCCAGTGTACATAAAGAATTATCGAAGCCCTCATAGTCAGGTAAATGAAATACAAAAACAAGTAGGAAAGTTGATCTCTGAAGGGATTGTCGAACCATCCGTATCTGAATATAATAGCCCCTTGTTACTTGTTCCCAAGAAACCATACCCCGGGTCAGAAGAAAAGAAATGGCGGTTAGTGATTGACTATCGCCAGATCAATAAAAAATTACTATCTGATAAATTCCCACTACCTAGAATTGATGATATCCTAGACCAACTAGGTCGGGCAAAATATTTTTCATGCCTTGACTTAATGTCAGGATTCCATCAAATTGAACTAGAAAAAAGCTCAAGGGATATAACGTCTTTTTCAACGAGCAATGGCTCATATCGTTTCACGCGATTACCTTTTGGATTAAAAATAGCTCCTAACTCATTTCAGAGAATGATGACTATCGCATTTTCTGGACTAGAACCTTCTCAAGCATTCCTTTATATGGATGACTTAATAGTGATCGGTTGTTCCGAAAAACATATGCTTAAGAACTTGACAGATGTTTTTGAGAAATGTAGGAAATACAACCTGAAATTACATCCAGAAAAATGTTCATTCTTCATGCATGAGGTGACCTTTTTAGGCCACAAATGCACTGATAAAGGAATACTTCCTGACGATAAGAAATATGATGTCATTATGAACTACCCAGTGCCGCACGACGCGGACAGCGCTAGACGTTTTGTAGCATTTTGTAACTATTATAGACGCTTTATAAAAAACTTCGCCGACTATTCAAGGCACATAACAAGATTATGTAAAAAGAATGTCCCTTTTCAGTGGACGGATGAATGTCAAAACGCATTCCAATATTTAAAAACCAAACTTATGGAACCTACTTTGCTACAGTACCCATATTTTACTAAAGAATTCTGTATAATCACAGATGCAAGTAAGCAAGCGTGTGGAGCGGTTTTAACTCAAAACCACAATGGTCTCCAACTTCCTATTGCATACGCATCAAGAGCTTTTACAAGTGGAGAAAGTAACAAGTGTACCACTGAGCAGGAACTAGCTGCAATTCATTGGGCAATATTACACTTTCGACCATATATTTATGGAAAACACTTTTTAATTAGAACGGACCACAGACCTCTGGTTTATTTATTCTCAATGATCAACCCAAGTTCCAAACTGACGCGTATGAGGCTCGAATTAGAAGAATATGAATTTACAGTTGAGTATTTAAAGGGAAAAGATAATCATGTAGCTGATGCGTTATCAAGAATAACCATTAAAGAGCTGCAGAATATTACCGGACATATAATGAAAGTCACTACTAGATATCAAAGTAGACAAAAATTCCGCGCGGAAAATAAAGAAATAGAATTGCCTAAGCAACCTATTGAAAAAGCTTCTAAGCCCAACGTATATGAAGTCATCAAAAATGACGAAGTACGTAAAGTAGTGACCTTGCAGATTAGAAATATGCTATGTTTTTTTAAGCATGGTAGAAAAATAATCGCAAGATATGATGTTAGCGATTTATGTACTAATGGGATTATAGACTTAGGTCAATTTTTCCAAAGGCTTGAAACGCAAGCCGGTATAAATAAAATCAGCCAACTAAAACTGGCACCGTGGGAAAATATCTTTGATCAAATATCAATTGATACTTTCAAATATATGGGCAATAAAATATTAAAATCATTAAGAGTAGCGCTACTCAACCCGGTGACCCAAATAAATAGTATAAAAGAAAAAGAAGCAATATTGTCTACATTTCATGATGATCCAATTCAAGGAGGTCATACTGGCATATCAAAAACTTTGGCCAAAGTAAAAAGACACTATTACTGGAAATCTATGTCTAAAGATATATCTGAGTACGTAAGAAAATGTCAAAAATGTCAGAAAGCGAAAACTATATCGCATACTAAGACCCCATTAACAATAACTGATACACCTATGAATGTTTTCGACAGAGTGATAGTGGACACTATTGGTCCATTACCAAAATCGGAAAATGGCAATGAATATGTAGTCACGTTAATTTGTGACTTAACCAAATATCTAGTTGCCATACCAGTTGCAAATAAAAACGCAAATACTGTCGCTAAAGCAATTTTTGAATCATTTATTCTGAAGTACGGTCCAATGAAGACGTTCATTACGGACATGGGAACAGAATACAAGAATTCAATTATAAATGACTTGTGCAAATATTTAAACATCAAAAACATAACATCTACCGCCCATCACCACCAGACAGTTGGAACAATCGAAAGAAGTCATAGAACTTTTAATGAACACATACGATCTTATATATCGGTTGATAAAACCGACTGGGATGTATGGCTTCAATATTTCGTCTTTTGTTTCAACACGACCCCCTCAATGGCACATAATTATTGTCCATATGAATTAGTATTTGGTAAAACAAATAATTTGCCAAAAGAGTTTAATAGTATAGATAATATAGAAACAATATATAACGTAGATGACTATGCTAAAGAAAGTAAATATAGACTCGAAGTAGCATATAAAAGAGCTAGAATAATGTTAGAAGAAAATAAGTATAAAAATAAAAAACTTTACGATCAGAAAGTAAAAGATATAGATATATCAGTAGGAGATAAGGTTTTACTAAGAAATGAAACAGGTCATAAGTTAGATCCTAAATATATCGGTCCTTATAAAGTAACGGAAATAGGAGACAGAGATAATATTATAATATCAAATAATAAAAATAAAAAGCAAACAGTTCATAAGGATAGATTAAAAATGTTTATTTCATAATTGTGTTTAGTATGGCCATGCATAAATACAAAAATATTTTTTTCGTCATTTCATTTTCTTTTTATGCTAATATAAAAAACTGAAAAAAAAATAATAAAAAAAAAATTTCACTAAAAATTATTACTATTAAAATTATTATTATTATTATAATTATTATTATCAAAATAACTTCATGTTATTACGTTATTTTTCAAAAGGAGGGAGGTGTAGTGTATGCATATCGTTATAGGCAATGATCACTGTACCGTAAATATTAACTAATAAGTTGTGACACTTTGTTGCAATAAATACGGAAACACTTGACTTCAGTGTAACATGATCCGCCACTTCAGCGCATAGGGCTCAAACGGTTTGTCAGCGTTCTTATGCTGTCCAGCCGTTGCCACACACGAACATACATATGCATACATGACTCCACTCATATGCTAGCTATTAAATATAAGTAATATATTGCTGACGCTCAGCCGCTGCCCTCTGCAGCAGCGCAGTCTTGTATCGTAAGTTTTAGAATAAGTAAAAATTGTAATGGAAAATCATTCGAAAAGAACCAGAGTAGCGACACGACATGTCGCTCTCTAGAAGAAACTAAATAAAATAAAACCACCAACTTATCCGAAATACGATCAACTTTAAATCTGGAAGTCTGGGACTTTACACGAGGAGGAGCTAGTGGCGTTCACAAACCAGAAGGGTTGTTCGAACATATCGCAGCATAGGATCACGATAAAGGCCGAGATCCTAATAAAGCAAAGATATTATCCAAAGAACCCCAAAATACAGGGGGAGATCCATGAAAAAGTAGAAGGGCTGCTGGTATCGAGCCTACAAAAAGCGCTTACAACTCACCCATCGTCATGGTAAAGAAAAAAACGGGTCAATTTAGATTGGCCGTGTACTTCCGACAAATAAACGCACAATCAGTAAAGGATGCGAAACCAATTGCGGGAGGCAAAATTTTTCAGCAGCCTCGACCTTAAAGATGGCTATTGGCAAATCCCACTGGAGGAAGGGAGCAGAAAGTACACGGCCTTTACGGTACCAGGGAAAGGTCTGAACCAGTGGAAGGTGATGCCGTTCGGTTTGCACTGAGCCTCGGCAACGTTCAAAAGGGCCTTAGACCAGGTCATAGGCCCGGATATGGTTCCGCTCGCATTTGCATATCAGGATGACATCATCGTCATCATAGATGGTACGGGGTTTGCTTGATTCCTTATCGGCCGGTACTACTTGTGGCCGGTTCACGGGAGAAAAACTCGAAGTGTGATGGGTAACGGGGTTTCTACTTGTGGTCCGTTTCACGGGAGAAACACTCGAAGTAGGTGGGTAACGCGGGATCTACTTGTGATCCGTTTCACGGGAGTAACACTCTAAGTAGATTAGATAATGAAGCTCTAATTGTGGTCCGTTTTCACAGGAGCCACTCGAAGTAGGTTTGATGATGCAAGTTCTACTTATGGTCCGTTTACACTGGAGCCACGCGAAGTAAATAGCTTTAAGAGAGTCCTACTTGTGAACCTTGTGTTTTACACAGAATCACTCGAAGTAGGCCGTACCTTGACACTAAGTAACGAACCGATCTACTCTGTATTCTCAACTATCTTTATTTCAGAAGAACAATTCTTATATATGATGCTAATTTATACATAATTAAATCTAAGAAAGGTCAATGTTTATGAGTGGGCTAAAACTAATGATAATGCCAGAGTCACCCATCTCTGAGTCTGCTGACTCAGATTTCGTGATCTTTTAGTTGTTCCTCCCATTGCAGCGATGTTCAGGGTTGATGGTTCCAATTGTAGTCCAAGTGAGTCAGCCATCCTTCTGGGGATTATGCTAATCTGTGATCCAGAATCTAGGAGGGTGCTGCATTGCTGAGGGGGTCCTGGTGTATTGCCACTTGGGCGGTTAGTAACAGAACGGTGGGCTTATCTGTAAGCAGGACTGTGGCTGAAAACACCACTCGGGATGAACTGGATCGATTCTGTATTGATACTTGACTTGTTGCCCGACGCTCAAGGTTTTCTAACATCTCCTTCAGAGATTGTCGATTGGTTGGATCATTGATGGTTAGTTCTAAAGATGATAGCGTGTGTGGATCCAATCTTTCCTCCATGATGTGTATCAAGATTGGCTCACAGTTGAGAGTGGCGATCGATCGGAGCACGGTATGTAAGCTGCGCAGCTGATACGCTGAACCATTTGTTCTGGGGTGTCCAAAAAGCTCTTGGATCGTAAAAATTTCGTAGATTCGTAGCCAATGTCGGTAGTCTCCGTCAAACTTTGGAATTTCTTCTAATCTTGAGCTATCAGCGTTTTGATAGCGACCGAATTAATAAAGACTCCACAATTCAATTTCATTAATTTTAATGGGTCAATTTAACCCCAAAACGCGTCGGCGCACCTTTCGATTGCAGGATCGGGAGCCTTCACGGCTGGAGCAGCAGCCACCTTGGCAGCTGCAGACGGCGGCAGCAGCGATGCGGACGACCTCCCCCCATTGGAAGGGTGCAGGCTAGAGTCCAGAATGGAGTCAGACCTGGTCGCTGACTTAATCGGCAACGGTGAAAATAATCCAAATCCCGGGCCAGATGAGGGATTAAGTACAGCAGCTTCAGAAAATCCATCGCAGACAACTTCCAGATGCGACGTTGAAATAGCGACCACGGGGGGAGCGGTGGATAGCAGGGGCACTGATGAGACGCAATTGGACCCGTCCTGGCTATCATGATCGTTGTTCAGGTTTCGCTCCAATTTCAAATCCTGAAAACCCAATTGGATGTCGCGGTCCAGCGGGTAATCCTGACTGCATGAGCGACGATTTTCCAACAAACCACCATACATTTTCGTAGCCTCTATGGTTGGTTTTGTCAATGACGGAGCAATGGGACTAGTGCTGCCGTCGAGACGAGTGGAGTGTTCAGGCACCCTCATGGAGTACCTTGCCATTCCCACCTGAATATCAACGCGCACATCAGCGGCAAGCTGGGAGAACTTCCAAAATAATTCGCTCCCAATTACACTAGAGCTCAATCGCTCTAACTCATCCTGGAGTGTGGTGATTTTCTTGCGCAACGCAATTTCCAACGGCTCCAGTACCATGATGGTCAAATCTCCCTTCTGCACTGCAGCCTTGACCTTATTATGCAGGGCTTCCATCTCCTGGTAGGTCACTTCTGCTCTTCGCCGCAATAGCCTTTCCCTGCTTGCAGGAACCGAGGCACTAAATAAGTCTCCAGACTCCATTATGTAATTTGTGTTTGTGCAAGGTGCAATGTAATGGAAACAATAGCAACAAGTTTTCCTTTACAAGGTTTCCTTTAAGCACTTTAATGATCACAAATCAATTAGAGCGCGATCACGTCGGGGTCACCAAATCTTGAGCTATCAGCGTTTTGATAGCGACCGAATCAATAAAGACTCCACAATTCAATTTCAATAATTTTATTGGGTCAATTTAACCCCAAAACAACGGCAGCGGACGATCCCAACAAAACCGAGTATACAAGTACATAAACCTAAGAGCTTGCGCAGAAGCTCCATCAAAGCTCCCAAAGTGCATGCGCTACAAAAGAACAACAAAGCCCATGCGAATCTGGGAGAAACACAGAATATGGAACAGCTGATAACGAGCAATAAATGGACCGCTTCGGCTAGTTACACCGAGAGAATTAAATAGAAATAATTATGTTATTTGATGCTGGCACAAGTCCCAACAGGTATTACAAACGAAGGCGCGATCGCGGGGTTTTTGTGTTGATGCTGAAGTCGATTGCGATTCTTCGCTCAGAAACGAAAAGTATTCTTCTCGTACAACCGGAAATCTGTCATCGGTGTGTCCATCATTTTTTATGGCCAGGTCGATGAGATCATGGTATCCCGTAACGGTTTCCTTCCATAGCTCCTTCATGTGGTGGGATTTTGCACAGATTTGACATCTAGTGACCTTTTCGCAGACAATTTAAACAGAGAGATGCTGACTTAAAATACTCAAACCTTTGCATTACAGCAAGGCGAGCGAACGGACTGCATTGGCCCAAAAAATGGTCTTGAGCGTTGCAATAACTGCAAGCTGGTTTGGTGTTGGCCAACCCAGATTTCTTCTGATTTTGTTTGCCAGTTTCTTCAGTTTTCCAGTGACTCTTTCCATTTTTGCCATCTTCCCATTTTTGCCATTTTAGTGCCGTCTTCTATGGATAGTAATGACACAGTGTCGATGAGACCCCTCAACGACGACGCAGACGGCTGGGAAATTTTCGGGAGGCTGAACAATTTGTTCGTCCGTAGAGCGTTATGCGGCAACTACGTCAAACTTGAACTCGCGGGAGTAACGGGAGGTCCCGGAGTCGTAGTCAAAGAACGTAAATAGTCTGACTAAATTTACCTGGATTCTGCAAGGGACTGCTCGGGTTGACCAGAAGCTTGCTGTGATCAGGCTGGAGTTGATGTGGGGTTCTTGTGGTCCTGGGCTGCTTGTTCTCAAGAACCGGTGGTATGGTGGTTCGGGTGATTCCTTATCGGCCGATCCTACTGGCGGTCCGTTTCACGGGAGCAACACTCGAACTAGACTGGTATGCCGCGGAGTTCTACTTGTGGTCCGTTTACACAGGAGTTTAGGGTCCTAACTTGTGAAGCGTTTTACACAGGATCACTCGAAGTGGGTCTGTTTTAAGTGCCGTAGTCCAAACACTGAGTAACGATACTATTCACTTTGATTTCGCAACTATCTTTATTTCAGAAGAACAATTCTTATATAAGATGCCAAATTATATATACTTACATCTAAGGAAGGTCAATGTTATGGAAGTGCTAAAACTAATGTTAATGCCAGGGTCACCCACCTCTGAGTCTGCTGACTCAGATTGTTTGTTCATTTACTGCTTGCACATGTATTTCGGCTTAGCTAGCTGGTTTTTGCTTACTTCGGTCAGTCGGTCACTCTCCCGCTGATAATGCTGATTTCTGCTTCTGGCGCGTCTACTAGTGCTGAGTTATTAGGTTGGATATTGTTTATGCTTATTGCTAATTATTACTAGGTGTGCCAATAGGTTAAAGGGTTGTATATTGCGACATGCTGATGTATATTGGTTCAAATTACTAACGTGTATCTAGGGTAGTAGGTCTTGGCGACAGGTGCCAACACAATTGATTTATTTGATCCGCAAAGATGGGACATTCGTTATCATAGACTCTTTTTAGACTAGCGAGGGCTTTGTCATAATTACTCTCGGTGACTTGGAATGCCTTAATAGTTCCTAAGTCTTCACCAGAGAGGCAAGAAATTAAATGAATAAATTTTTCTATTAAGCTTTTAATATTTTTTAATAATAAATAGCAATTTCACGGTTCAATTTCACTCAATTTCAATGTTTTTATTTGAGGGTTCAATCTAACCAACAAACTCGCAGGTCGTCAAAGGGGTTTGCGGAGTGCGGAATCATCTTACATGAGGCGGCCAAACGAGGTTTTCCTGGGGTGGCACCTCCTCCAGAAACTACCCTGGAGCAAATCGGGACCGAGTCTTCCAGGGAAGCTGGAATAGTTGAGTGAAAGACCCCCGTGGGTAAGTCTGACAGTGAACCGAGAAAGTTTCCTTAAAGGAATTAGGAGTATAGGATGAAGGACCCCCCGTGGGTAAGTCCGACAGTCTCAAGTGCGGGATTTAAAGCGAGTGCGCAAGGATCTGCGATCCGTGGCTCAAGGACACCCTGTGGGTAAGTCCGGCGGCTGTACGCGAATCATCGAAGGAGTAGAGATCAATACACCTTGTCAATTCCCAACCGTTAAGACCAGGTGTGATCCTGTAAATCGAGAGGTAGCCAGCTCGAGATCTCAAGCCCAACAGTGAAACCAAACAGGGACACCCCGGTATAGTTAATATCAGGATCAGGATTCATCCAGGCGCTGGGGCGCGACGTAAGAACCATAGGCAGCGGACACAGCATTGACACCGCACGCTTAGTCGTTTCAACCGCTGTCTTAAGAATGGCTACACGCCCAGGGTCCAGCTCCAGTATCCTGGCCAGAGGCCACTTCATTGGGGGTAGATTCTAATCTTTCACCAGGAAAGTATTAAGTACGGATTTTTGCAATTAGTGCCCAAGGGCCAGAGGGCAGGTTCTTCTCATCAAAGTGAGTCACTATAGCCGAAGTGACGGGATGGTCTCTGGGAAGAATGATCGGCTGACGTCCATTAAAATCCAGCGCAGAGTTCCGCAATCGCCCGTCAACATAAAGTCAACCAGCATCAACCCCTAATGGTTAATGAGGGCGGAACCAATCTGCGCTATTTTAGTAAGCTTATCTCTTCCTTAAACTTGGTAAGCTTTTTCCGTCGAAATTTATAGTAAACAGCCACGTTTAGTTTTTTTTTTGTAATTGTTGAGATACTCTAATCTCATTTTACATTTTGGCGCCCTCGGTTGGACTTTTTTATTATAATTTGTAAATTAAAGCAACTAGTGACAGGAAAACAATAAAAAAATAAAAAAGTTGCTCGCGACTGTAGTGCTATGAACTTTGAAAACCATAAACAAAAAACAATTTAAAGTTCGCGTCGCGAAACAACATTAATTTATCAACTGGATTTATTCAGCGTCTTTATTGAAGAAGTCATCGTCATCCCCATGCCCTGCACTTGCATCGTGTGTACTAGGAAAGTAGCCGCAGGATTAAAGGATCCGAACTCAGAACCGCAGGTATTTGTGCAAAAAATTGAAAGTAGAGAAAAGACAAACCAATATTCGTCTTGTGCTGGAATATTGCACCCTTCTTTAAATTCGTGGTGCATACGTACTTTAAAATAGTAGAGCTAAAGTGAATTATAAAGTTATATTTAAATTTCAATAAAATATTGCCAATATAAAGAAACAATTGCCTGTGGCCAAAGTTAATACGCATAAATTATTTCGCCCCCTACCCCTCGTTCTCGATATTGTAAATATTTGCTAATAAATTAGATAAAGTGCAGCCAAAAAATTATTTAATATTTGTGCATAAATAATTTGGTACAAACAAATAGATGCAGAGGTGAACTTATCGTTTTCGCCTCCCTACGTTATCCGCTGCTGTATGTATGCACGTATATGCATTTTTGGCGCCTTTGGTTCAACGGAACGCCAAGTGACGCGATACCCTACAATTTGGTTCGGTATATTGTTTTCGGTATCACTGGCGAACAAATATTTAAAATCTGAGTGCCTCAACTATATATTTATTCGACTATCAATTAATTAATTAATTATTTTCGTTGGTTAAAAATTAAAAATTTATTTTTTATTAATTTATATTAATATATTATATATATATATATATATATATATATATATTAATTTAATAATTTATATTTAAAAAAAAATAAAAAATTATAATACGCAGAATTACTTTAAAATAAAAATTTAAATAAAAGTAATATTTATTAAATTAATTAATTATTATTTTTTTCGTTTTTTGTACCGGAATTGAAACTAAAATTTATTTAAATTTATTATTTAAAAAAAAAAGAAAAAAAATATACATATACTAGCTGACTTCTTCACACATATGGTATTTTTAAGAAAATATAATGATCTCCTTATTTGACTTTCTACTACTATAATCCTTTAGTACAATAAAATTATTTACGAACAAAGACGAAAATGTTGATGTTGGTATACAAATTCACTGGACTGAGATTCGAAGGGGTAGTACGTTGAACACAATTAATCAAAATGTTCTTACACTTCGTATTAAGCAGAAATCAATAGGTAAAAAATACAAATTTTTTCAGATTTATTATTTTTATTTAAATTTATAACAAATACAGTATATTACATTTAATTTAACACCAATAGGTGCACAATATTTTTGGTTAACCTGTCTGTTGAGCGATCAGAGTTTTGATAGCGACCGAATTAAAGACGAGATTCAATAGTTTATATTCAATTTATTGAGCTAATTCCGCACAATAATACAAATAGCGGCCCGTCAATAACAACTCCCAAAATACAACAAAAAGAAGAACAGCTTTGGCGCAGAAGCTCTTCCAAAGCTCCCAAAAGCGCATGCGCTACAAAAATGACAACAAAGTGCATGCGAATCTGGGAGACAAAAGAGAAGATTAAATGCCGCTGCAGATAAAAAAATTATCAATATTCTAATTAGCCTATCTGGTGGCTGCTTAGCCCAACATCCTCCCCCTATTGAAGGGTGGGCCTTCAATAACAATTTTGGAAGGGCAGCAGACACATCTTTTTCATTAGGAAGATTTAGAACTCACAGGGCGAAAAAGGCACACCAACTTCTTCCAAACCCTTGACCATGCATTGCTCCCCCCAATAGACCAATGCGGGAATCGAGTTCTCCTAACGAGTGCAGGGGGTCCGGAACGTTGATTCTTCTCCTCTTCTCCTTTTGCATAGGGCAATCCAGCCTCCCGCGATAGTCCAATGCGTCCAGAAACCACCCATCCAAACAGAGTATTTTGGGCAACTGGGAGGCAGTGACCTAATTAGATTTGGCCAACTGACAATAGGTTGAAGAAAAGGCTGGCTCCAATTAGCAAGTTCACACCCTGCGGTCTGTGGAAGTTGGGATCAGCCAGCGCTATGCCGTGAGGAATCTTCCATTTGGAAATATCAATTTTAAGGCTGGGCTGACAGTCCGCAATATGAGACACTATAACCGCCTCTAGGTTCGCACAATATATGGTTAGTCGAGACTTCACACACACAAGTTGACTTGCCAGCCGCGATGAGATAAGGTGAACTTGTGAATCAGAGTCCAATAACACTCTGCAAGGCAGGTGGCACCTCCTCCAGAAACTACCCTGGAGCAAATCGGGACCGAGTCTTCCAGGAAAGCTGGAAGAGTTGAGTGAAAGACCCCCGTGGGTAAGTCTGACAGTGAACCGAGAAAGTTTCCTAAAAGGAATGAGGAGTATAGGCTGAAGGACCCCCCGTGGGTAAGTCCGACAGTCTCAAGTGCGGGATTTAAAGTGAGTGCGCAAGGATCTGCGATCCGTGGCTCAAGGACACCCTGTGGGTAAGTCCGGCGGCTGTACGTGAATCATCGAAGGAGTAGAGATCAATACACCTTGTCAATTCCCAACCGTTAAGACCAGGTGTGATCCTGTAAATCGAGAGGTAGCCAGCTCGAGATCTCAAGCCCAACAGTGAAACCAAACAGGGACACCCCGGTATAGTTAATATCAGGATCAGGATTCATCCAGGCGCTGGGGAGCGACGTAAAAACCATAGGCAGCAGACACAGCATTGACACCGCACGCTTAGTCTTTCCAACCGCTGTCTTAAGTATGACACGCCCAGGGTCCAGCTCCAGTATCCTGGCCAGAGGCCACTTCATTGGGGGTAGATTCTCATCTTTCACCAGGAGAGTATTGAGTACGGATTTTTACAATTAGTGCCCAAGGGCCAGAGGGCAGGTTCTTCTCATCAAAGTGAGTCACTATAGCCGAAGTGACGGGATGGTCTCTGGGAAGAATGATCGGCTGACGTCCATTAAAATCCAGCGCAGAGTTCCGCAATCGCCCGTCAACATAAAGTCAACCAGCATCAACCCCTAATGGTTAATGAGGGCGGAACCAATCTGCGCTATTTTAGTAAGCTTATCTCTTCCTTAAACTTGGTAAGCTGGATGACGCGCAACAGCAGATGAGTTCCTCCTTTGAAATCCTGGACAGAAATCCCTTCGTGACGGATGCGCCGGCAAAATTAGTAAATGTAGGCGAACACTCTCTGTAGGGCGGGAAACGATTTGGCAGTCTTTGTCAATGCGGCGATATCCCTGGATGGAGCCGAAGCCACTAAGGTCCTGGCACGATGGCGATGGGCCAATCATCTTTGGAACCACGAAGAAATGGAGGGCCTTGGGATCGAAGCTGGGAGTTTAATAGCTCAGTGGGAAGAGAACCTCTTCACAGTAGAACGGCTGGGTTAAAAGCAGTAGGAACATAACGCCATTTCATTTTCTTTGTGAGCAATCCTATATGGAAGAGACGCGATTAGAAAGAAACAAGTAGCATAATTAAATTGGTAGCATTATTAAATACTGAAGTCGAAAACAAATTGAAGTCTGGTCTAAGTTAGCATAGGGCGGAGCGGGGGCGAAATAAAAGCTCAGTTCCGTGAATTCGCCCCTCTTCGCCGCTAGGCTTAAGTTATAGAATTATAACGTAGAATTATATCGACGTTATAAGAATTATAACGTCTAGCCGAGAGCATGTACTTTTTTTTCCGTCGTTTTTTCCATCGAAATTTATAGTAAACAGCCACGTTTAGTTTTTTTTTTTAATTGTTGAGATAAACTAATCTCATTTTACATTTTGGCGCCCTCGGTTGGACTTTTTTATTATAATTTGTAAATTAAAGCAACTAGTGACAGTGACACAAAGAATACATGGAAAACAATAAAAAAATAAAAAAGTTGATCGCGACGGTAGTGCTGTGAACTTTGAAAACCATAAACAAAAAACAATTTAAAGTTCGCGTCGCGAAACAACATTAATTTATCAACTGGATTTATTCAGCGTCTTTATTGAAGAAGTCATCGTCATCCCCATGCCCTGCACTTGCATCGTGTGTACTAGGAAAGTAGCCGCAGGATTAAAGGATCCGAACTCAGAACCGCAGGTATTTGTGCAAAAAATTGAAAGTAGAGAAAAGACAAACTAATATTCGTCTTGTGCTGGAATATACATGGAATATACAGCAACAAAAAAATATACATATACTAGCTGACCCGGACACGCGTTGCTGTGACTTCTTCACACATATGGTATTTGTAAAAAAATATAGCAATATAATATCCTTTATACTATACTATATACTATATCCTTTAGTACAATAAAATTATTTACGAACAAAGACGAAAATGTTGATGTTTGTATACAAATTCACTGGACTGAGATTCGAAGGGGTAGTACGTTGAACACAATTAATCAAAATGTTCTTACACTTCGTATTAAGCAGAAATCAATAGGTAAAAAATAAAAATTTTTTCAGATTTATTATTTTCATTTAAATTTATAACAAATACAGTATATTACATTTAATTTAACACCAATCGGTGCACAATGTTATTGGTTAACCTGTCTGTTGAGCGATCAGAGTTTTGATAGCGACCGAATTAAAGACGAGATTCAATAGTTTATATTCAATTTATTGAGCTAATTCCGCACAATAAAACAAATAGCGGCCCGTCAATAACAACTCCCAAAATACAACAAAAAGAAGAACAGCTTTGGCGCAGAAGCTCTTCCAAAGCTCCCAAAAGCGCATGCGCTACAAAAATGACAACAAAGTGCATGCGAATCTGGGAGACAAAAGAGAAGATTAAATGCCGCTGCAGATAAAAAAATTATCAATATTCTAATTAGCCTATCTGGTGGCTGCTTAGCCCAACATCCTCCCCCTATTGAAGGGTGGGCCTTCAATAACAATTTTGGAAGGGCAGCAGACACATCTTTTTCATTAGGAAGATTTAGAACTCACAGGGCGAAAAAGGCACACCAACTTCTTCCAAACCCTTGACCATGCATTGCTCCCCCCAATAGACCAATGCGGGAATCGAGTTCTCCTAACGAGTGCAGGGGGTCCAGAACGTTGATTCTTCTCCTCTTCTCCTTTTGCATAGGGCAATCCAGCCTCCCGCGATAGTCCAATGCGTCCAGAAACCACCCATCCAAACAGTGTATTTTGGGCAACTGGGAGGCAGTGACCTAATTGGATTTGGCCAACTGACAATAGGTTGAAGAAAAGGCTGGCTCCAATTAGCAAGTCCACACCATGCGGTCTGTGGAAGTTGGGATCAGCCAGCGCTATGCCGTGAGGAATCTTCCATTTGGAAATATCAATTTTAAGGCTGGGCTGACAGTCCGCAATATGAGACACTATAACCGCCTCTAGGTTCGCACAATATATGGTTAGTCGAGACTTCACACACACATTAACGGAGGATCCATCCGTAGCAAACTCAGTGCCGCCGAGACCGGCGACCGCTACACAGCTTTTGGTGCGACGAAGCTGAAGTTGACTTGCCAGCCGCGATGAGATAAGGTGAACTTGTGAATCAGAGTCCAATAACACTCTGCAAGGCAGGTGGCACCTCCTCCAGAAACTACCCTGGAGCAAATCGGGACCGAGTCTTCCATGGAAGCTGGAAGAGTTGAGTGAAAGACCCCCGTGGGTAAGTCTGACAGTGAACCGAGAAAGTTTCCTAAAAGGAATTAGGAGTATAGGCTGAAGGACCCCCCGTGGGTAAGTCCGACAGTCTCAAGTGCGGGATTTAAAGTGAGTGCGCAAGGATCTGCGATCCGTGGCTCAAGGACACCCTGTGGGTAAGTCCGGCGGCTGTACGCGAATCATCGAAGGAGTAGAGATCAATACACCTTGTCAATTCCCAACCGTTAAGACCAGGTGTGATCCTGTAAATCGAGAGGTAGCCAGCTCGAGATCTCAAGCCCAACAGTAAAACCAAACAGGGACACCCCGGTTTAGTTAATATCAGGATCAGGATTCATCCAGGCGCTGGGGCGCGACGTAAAAACCATAGGCAGCGGACACAGCATTGACACCGCACGCTTAGTCGTTTCAACCGCTGTCTTAAGTATGGCTACACGCCCAGGGTCCAGCTCCAGTATCCTGGCCAGAGGCCACTTCATTGGGGGTAGATTCTAATCTTTCACCAGGAAAGTATTAAGTACGGATTTTTGCAATTAGTGCCCAAGGGCCAGAGGGCAGGTTCTTCTCATCAAAGTGAGTCACTATAGCCGAAGTGACGGGATGGTCTCTGGGAAGAATGATCGGATGAAGTCCATTAAAATCCAGCGCAGAGTTCCGCAATCGCCCGTCAACAGGAAGTCAACCAGCATCAACCCCTAATGGTTAATGAGGGCGGAACCAATCTGCGCTAAATCAACCTCGACTGCAATGAGCTTAAACGACGTTCGCACACAACGTCAACGTGAGCAAGACGAGAGACGGCTCTCAGTACAAAGAAACAACGCGTACTTCTCTTTTAAAGCAACCGAAAAGCATGCAAGCTCTGATCAAGCGCTGTCAATTACCCCCAACTTGACCAAATTCTCAAACGTAGAGAGCGAGAGAGCGCGTTCCTGCTCCCCCTCGATACCATCGATGTCTCTGCAGCCAAAGAGTGCAGTAACTAGCACCTCAATTTCTTTGACAACGTCAACCGTAACAACAACAACAACCGCAACTGTATCGACAGCGCGTTTAACGACGTCATCAGCTAGCAGCGCAAATAGTAATACGTCCGCGCTACCCGAAAAGCAAAACAAAAACAATGACTATATTAAGCCGGCTGTGCAGACTGGCATGGATCGCTACATCCAAATCAAAAGGAAGCTGAGCCCTCTCAATTCCAAATGCAAAATAACCCGTAGCAATGCTAGCCTAGCAGCAAAAGAAACGCCCATTAACTCAAACCGATTTAAAATCTTGGCAGACGCCGATGAGGTTGAGGCGGGCGAATCCACTGAAGTTGAGAAAAGGAAGCCAAAACCTCCGCCTATCCATATACGCGAAAAAAGTTCCAATGTTCTTGTCAACAAAATTATTGAGCTTATTGGTAAGGATAACTTCCACATAATACCCCTTGTAAAGGGCAACATTCAAGAAACAAAAGTTCAAATGAAGTCTGAAGATAACTACAGAGTATTACCAAAATATCTTACCGAGAATAAAAAGAACTTTTACACATATCAGCTAAAAAGCAGCAAGGGCCTGCATGTCGTACTTAAGGGCATAGAGCCCGAAGTAACGCCTGCAGAGATAAAAAAGGCGCTACAGGAGAAGGGTTTTAGCGCCAAGACAGTCTTTAATATCCTTAACAGGGATAGAAAGCCGCAGCCACTCTTTAAGGTTGAGCTCGAACCAGAAACCAAGCTCCTGAAGAAATACGAAGTTCACCCAATATACAATCTTCAGTACCTGCTGCACCGCAGAATTACAGTTGAGGAACCGCACAAACGCAATGGCCCGGTACAATGTGCGAACTGCCAGGAATATGGCCATACAAGGTCATACTGTAAACTGCGCCCGGTGTAAGTAGTTTGCGGAGAGCTTCATGACTCCGCACACTGCCCAGCGAGCAAAGATGACAGCAACTCGAAAAAGTGCGGCAACTGCGGTGGCAACCACACTGCTAATTATAGACGATGCCCAGTCTATAAGGAGCTGAATAGCTTCCCGCACCCAAAATGGACAGTTCACGGCGTCCAGATCAAACCCTGAAGTCTTCTTCTCGACTGCAGCCAGATCCTCAATAGGACCCATTAACTCTGACAAAAATGTGACATACGCAAGCGCCTTAAAATCAGGACCGACGACACCTGCCTCAAGAAGCTCATTTCTGCAATCAGCATATCAAGAACCGAACACGGCTTAGCAACATCAACCAACAGAGCAGCCAAAAAGCAACTTTGAAGCTATGATATGCAGCCTACAACAAAGCCTGACGGAATTTATGTCGTTTATGCGCACAACTATGCAAGATTTAATGCGAAACCAAAATCTATTGATTCAAATGCTGGTTTCACAACAATCCAAATAATGGCTTTCCTACGGATATCTACGTGGATCGCTAACGGCGTTTCGCAACATAAACTTGAGTTAGCTCAATTCCTACTCGACAATCATATCGATGTAATGTTGCTTTCGGAAACACACCTTACAAACAAATACAATTTTCAACTACGAGGATATTCATTCTACGGAACTTTGCTAAAAACTACATTCAGGCCACATCTATAAATATACAACTTAATACTGGCAACCAACTTACACTAGCCGCCGTATACTGCCCCCCTCGCTTTAATATAGCTGAAGATGAGTTTATGCAGTTTTTCAACACACTTGGAGACCGCTTCATAGCAGCAGGAGACTACAATGCCAAGCACACACACTGGGGATCCCGTCTCGTGACTCCAAAAGGGGAGCAACTCTATGCAACTAAGCAACTCGACTATGTTTCTTCTGGCACACCAACATACTGGCCGGCAGACCCAAGGAAACTACCAGATTTAATAGACTTTGCGATTACCAAAAACATCCGTAAAAATCTGATAAGCGCCAATTGCCTATCGGATCTCTCATCTGATCACTCGCCTGTACTGTTTATTCTACTGCGACATCCAGGAACATTGGAACAACCATTAAAATTGACCTCACAGAAAACCAATTGGGTTAAGTACAGAAAATATATCAGCTCACACATTGAGCTAAGTCCTCATCTCCATGATGAAGCCAACGTAGACAGCTTTGTTAATTCACTTGAGTCTGTACTCGTCTCTGCAGCTCGAGCCTCAACATCGCAAACTATAAATACACAAAGCAATAAAAAGACAAATCTACAAATCGAACAGCTCGTCCTCGAAAAGCGGCGTTTAAGTCGCGAGTGGCAATTCCACAGATCGCCATCTGCTAAGCAAAGCTTTAGACATGCCTCACGTCAACTTACTAAAGCCCTACAGCAAGAAGAAGATTATGTCCACCGCCGCTATATAGAGCAATTGTCAACTTCTAGTACAAAACACTCACTATGGAGAGCTCACCCAACTCTAAGCTCACCGAAAGAAACCGTGATGCCTATTAGAAATCCCACAGGCGGCTGGGCGCGCAGCGATGCAGACAGAGCCAGCACGTTTGCCAATCACCTTAAAAATATCTTCCAACCAAATCCGGCCACTAGTGCTTTTACTTTGCCGACTTTACCATATGAGCCTCAGCTTCAACGTGAACCAATCGAGTTTCGCCCAAACGAAATCGCTAATATCATCAAAAACCAACTAAATCCGAAAAAATCACCAGGCTGCGACCTCATAACTCCCAAAATGATCATTGAGCTTCCATATTGCGCCGTCTGCACTATCACCCAGCTCTTCAATGCCATCGCAAAACTTGGCCACTTTCCAGCGAGATGGAAAAAGTCAATTATAATAATGATAGCAAAGCCGGGAAAAGACCACACAATTCCCACGTCGTATAGACCTATAAGCCTACTTTCATGCTTATCTAAACTCTTTGAGAAATGCATTCTGACTCGAATAAACACATACCTAAGGATCCAGGAAGGAATCCCGTCAAATCAGTTTGGGTTTCGTGAAAAGCACAGAACAATTGAGCAGGTCAACCGGATAACAGCAGAAATTCGGAATGCATTCGAAAAGGCGAGTACTGTACCGCAATATTTCTAGATGTCTCTCAAGCATTTGATAGAGTCTGGCTAGAAGGTCTAATGTACAAGATCAAGACAACGCTCCCTTGTAATACCCACAAGCTTTTAGAGTCTTACCTTTACGACAGTGAGGTGCAACACTGATATATCTGACGAGTTCACTGTTGGAGCTGGAGTTCCTCAAGGAAGTGTACTCGGACCAACATTATATGTTCTCTACACAGCAGACATCCCGACAAGCACACGACTAACAACATCTACGTTTGCTGATGATACAGCTATTCTTAGCCGCTCAAAATTCCCGATGCAAGCAACTGCGCAGCTAGCTCTTCATCTGGTGGATGCTGAAAAATGGCTATCAGACTGGCGAATTAAAGTAAACGAACAAAAATGCAAGCACGTTACGTTCACCTTGAATAGGCAAAGCTGCCCGCCCCTTACGCTAAACAACACCCTACTCCCGCAAGCAAACGAGGTAACATATCTAGGAGTACACCTCGATAGAAGACTCACATGGCGTCGGCACATAGAAGCTAAAAGAACCCACCTAAAGCTAAAAGCCAGCAGCCTTCATTGGCTTATCAACGCTCGGTCTCCCCTTTGCCTTGAATATAAAGTCCTGCTGTATAACTCGGTACTTAAACCTATATGGATGTACGGCTCCCAGTTAAGGGGGAATGCCAGCAATAGCAATGTTGACATAGTCCAGCGAGCTCAGTCGAAGATCTTGAGAACAATCACCGGGGCACCGTGGTACGTTCGCAACGAAAACATACATCGCGACTTAAACATTCTTCCAGTCAAAGATGTGATCGCAGAACAGAAGGAAAAGTACTTTAGCAAGCTATTGTCGCACCCTAACCACCTGGCGAGAGGTCTAACAAGGTTGAGCAACCAATCACGACTTCGTCGCAATGACCTACCCACCCAGCGACCGTCTTGAGGAACGCGCAACCAGAATTCAGTCTTAGTCTACTGTTAGTTAAATGTTAATGTTCAGATTTGAAAACTTATTGTTAGTCTCAAAATTAAGAGAAAATCCAATAAATAAAAGCAAAGTTTATTATAACAACAACATTTTTTATAAACAAAAAACAATTTAAAGTTCGCGTCGCGAAACAACATTAATTTATCAACTGGATTTATTCAGCGTCTTTATTGAAGAAGTCATCGTCATCCCCATGCCCTGCACTTGCATCGTGTACTAGGAAAGTAGCCGCAGGATTAAAGGATCCGAACTCAGAACCGCAGGTATTTGTGCAAGAAATTGAAAGTAGAGAAAAGACAAACCAATATTCGTCTTGTGCTGGAATATTGCACCCTTCTTTCAATTCGTGGTGCATACGTACTTTAAAATAGTAGAGCTAAAGTGAATTATAACGTTGTATTTAAATTTCAATAAAATATTGCCAATATAAAGGAACAATTGCCTGTGGCCAAAATTAATACGCATAAATTATTTCAAAATCACTTTCGCCCCCTACCCCTCGTTCTCGATATTGTAAATATTTGCTAATAAATTAGATAAAGTGCAGCCAAAAAATTATTTAATATTTGTGCATAAATAATTTGGTACAAACAAATAGATGCAGAGGTGAACTTATCGTTTTCGCCTCCCTACGTTATCCGCTGCTGTATGTATGCACGTATATGCATTTTTGGAGCCTTTGGTTCAACGGAACGCCAAGTGACGCGATACCCTACAATTTGGTTCGGTGTATTGTTTTCGGTATCACTGGCGAACAAATATATAAAATCTGAGTGCCTCGACTATAGATTTATTCGACTATCAATTAATTAATTAATTATTTTCGTTGGTTAAAAATTAATAATTTATTTTTTATTATAAAAAATAAAAAATTATAATACGCAGAATTACTTTAAAATAAAAATTTAAATAAAAGTAATATTTATTAAATTAATTAATTATTATTGTTTTCGTTTTTTGTACCGGAATTGAAACTAAAATTTATTTAAATTTATTATTTAAAAAAAAAAAGCAAAAAAATATACATATACTAGCTGACCCGGACACGCGTTGCTGTGACTTCTTCACACATATGGTATTTGTAAAAAAATATAGTGATCTCCTTATTTGACTTTCTACTACTATAATCCTTTAGTACAATGAAATTATTTACGATCAAAGACGAAAATGTTGATGTTGGTATACAAATTCACTGGACTGAGATTCGAAGGGGTAGTACGTTGAACACAATTAATCAAAATGTTCTTGTACTTCGTATTAAGCAGAAATCAATAGGTAAAAAATAACAATTTTTTCAGATTTATTATTTTCATTTAAATTTATAACAAATACAGTATATTACATTTAATTTAACACCAATCGGTGCACAATGTTATTGGTTAACCTGTCTGTTGAGCGATCAGAGTTTTGATAGCGACCGAATTAAAGACGAGATTCAATAGTTTATATTCAATTTATTGAGCTAATTCCGCACAATAAAACAAATAGCGGCCCGTCAATAACAACTCCCAAAATACAACAAAAAGAAGAACAGCTTTGGCGCAGAAGCTCTTCCAAAGCTCCCAAAAGCGCATGCGCTACAAAAATGACAACAAAGTGCATGCGAATCTGGGAGACAAAAGAGAAGATTAAATGCCGCTGCAGATAAAAAAATTATCAAAATTCTAATTAGCCTATCTGGTGGCTGCTTAGCCCAACATCCTCCCCCTATTGAAGGGTGGCCTTCAATAACAATTTTGGAAGGGCAGCAGACACATCTTTTTCATTAGGAAGATTTAGAACTCACAGGGCGAAAAAGGCACACCAACTTCTTCCAAACCCTTGACCATGCATTGCTCCCCCCAATAGACCAATGCGGGAATCGAGTTCTCCTAACGAGTGCAGGGGGTCCGGAACGTTGATTCTTCTCCTCTTCTCCTTTTGCATAGGGCAATCCAGCCTCCCGCGATAGTCCAATGCGTCCAGAAACCACCCATCCAAACAGTGTATTTTGGGCAACTGGGAGGCAGTGACCTAATTGGATTTGGCCAACTGACAATAAGTTGAAGAAAAGGCTGGCTCCAATTAGAAAGTCCACACCATGCGGTCTGTGGAAGTTGGGATCAGCCAGCGCTATGCCGTGAGGAATCTTCCATTTGGAAATATCAATTTTAAGGCTGGGCTGACAGTCCGCAATATGAGACACTATAACCGCCTCTAGGTTCGCACAATATATGGTTAGTCGAGACTTCACACACACACTAACGGAGGATCCATCCGTAGCAAACTCAGTGCCGCCGAGACCGGCGACCGCTACACAGCTTTTGGTGCGACGAAGCTGAAGTTGACTTGCCAGCCGCGATGAGATAAGGTGAACTTGTGAATCAGAGTCCAATAACACTCTGCAAGGCAGGTGGCACCTCCTCCAGAAACTACCCTGGAGCAAATCGGGACCGAGTCTTCCAGGGAAGCTGGAATAGTTGAGTGAAAGACCCCCGTGGGTAAGTCTGACAGTGAACCGAGAAAGTTTCCTTAAAGGAATTAGGAGTATAGGATGAAGGACCCCCCGTGGGTAAGTCCGACAGTCTCAAGTGCGGGATTTAAAGCGAGTGCGCAAGGATCTGCGATCCGTGGCTCAAGGACACCCTGTGGGTAAGTCCGGCGGCTGTACGCGAATCATCGAAGGAGTAGAGATCAATACACCTTGTCAATTCCCAACCGTTAAGACCAGGTGTGATCCTGTAAATCGAGAGGTAGCCAGCTCGAGATCTCAAGCCCAACAGTGAAACCAAACACGGACACCCCGGTATAGTTAATATCAGGATCAGGATTCATCCAGGCGCTGGGGCGCGACGTAAAAACCATAGGCAGCGGACACAGCATTGACACCGCACGCTTAGTCGTTTCAACCGCTGTCTTAAGTATGGCTACACGCCCAGGGTCCAGCTCCAGTATCCTGGCCAGAGGCCACTTCATTGGGGGTAGATTCTCATCTTTCATCAGGAGAGTATTGAGTACGGATTTTTGCAATTAGTGCCCAAGGGCCAGAGGGCAGGTTCTTCTCATCAAAGTGAGTCACTATAGCCGAAGTGACGGGATGGTCTCTGGGAAGAATGATCGGCTGACGTCCATTAAAATCCAGCGCAGAGTTCCGCAATCGCCCGTCAACATAAAGTCAACCAGCATCAACCCCTAATGGTTAATGAGGGCGGAACCAATCTGCGCTATTTTAGTAAGCTTATCTCTTCCTTAAACTTGGTTAGCTGGATGACGCGCAACAGCAGATGAGTTCCTCCTTTGAAATCCTGGACAGAAATCCCTTCGTGACGGATGCGCCGGAAAAATTAGTAAATGTAGGCGAACACTCTCTGTAGGGCGGGAGACGATTTGGCAGTCTTTGACAATGCGGCGATATCCCTGGGTGGAGCCGAAGCCACTAAGGTCCTGGCACGATGGCGATGGGCCAATCATCTTTGGAACCACGAAGAAATGGAGGGCCTTGGGATCGAAGCTGGGAGTTTAATAGCTCAGTGGGAAGAGAACCTCTTCACAGTAGAACAGCTGGGTGGAATCCTATATGGAAGAGACGCGATTAGAAAGAAACAAGTAGCATAATTAAATTGGTAGCATAATTAAATACTGAAGTCGAAAACAAATTGAAGTCTGGTCTAAGTTAGCATAGGGCGGAGCTGGGGCGAAATAAAAGCTCAGTTCCGTGAAATCGCCCCTCTTCGCCGCTAGGCTTAAGTTATAGAATTATTACGTAGAATTATATCGACGTTATAAGAATTATAACGTCTAGCCGAGAGCATGTACTTTTTTTTCCGTCGTTTTTTCCGTCGAAATTTATAGTAAACAGCCACGTTTAGTTTTTTTTTTAAATTGTTGAGATAAGCTAATATCATTTTACATTTTGGCGCCCTCTGTTGGACTTTTTTATTATAATTTGTAAATTAAAGCAACTAGTGACAGTGACACAAAGAATACATGGAAAACAATAAAAAAATAAAAAAGTTGATCGCGACGTTAGTGCTGTGAACTTTGAAAACTATAAACAAAAAACAATTTAAAGTTCGCGTCGCGAAACAACATTAATTTATCAACTGGATTTATTCAGCGTCTTTATTGAAGAAGTCATCGTCATCCCCATGCCCTGCACTTGCATCGTGTACTAGGAAAGTAGCCGCAGGATTAAAGGATCCGAACTCAGAACCGCAGGTATTTGTGCAAGAAATTGAAAGTAGAGAAAAGACAAACCAATATTCGTCTTGTGCTGGAATATTGCACCCTTCTTTCAATTCGTGGTGCATACGTACTTTAAAATAGTAGAGCTAAAGTGAATTATAACGTTGTATTTAAATTTCAATAAAATATTGCCAATATAAAGGAACAATTGCCTGTGGCCAAAATTAATACGCATAAATTATTTCAAAATCACTTTCGCCCCCTTACCCCTCGTTCTCGATATTGTAAATATTTGCTAATAAATTAGATAAAGTGCAGCCAAAAAATTATTTAATATTTGTGCATAAATAATTTGGTACAAACAAATAGATGCAGAGGTGAACTTATCGTTTTCGCCTCCCTACGTTATCCGCTGCTGTATGTATGCACGTATATGCATTTTTGGAGCCTTTGGTTCAACGGAACGCCAAGTGACGCGATACCCTACAATTTGGTTCGGTGTATTGTTTTCGGTATCACTGGCGAACAAATATTTAAAATCTGAGTGCCTCGACTATAGATTTATTCGACTATCAATTAATTAATTAATTATTTTCGTTGGTTAAAAATTAATAATTTATTTTTTATTATAAAAAATAAAAAATTATAATACGCAGAATTACTTTAAAATAAAAATTTAAATAAAAGTAATATTTATTAAATTAATTAATTATTATTGTTTTCGTTTTTTGTACCGGAATTGAAACTAAAATTTATTTAAATTTATTATTTAAAAAAAAAAAAGCAAAAAAATATACATATACTAGCTGACCCGGACACGCGTTGCTGTGACTTCTTCACACATATGGTATTTGTAAAAAAATATAGTGATCTCCTTATTTGACTTTCTACTACTATAATCCTTTAGTACAATAAAATTATTTACGATCAAAGACGAAAATGTTGATGTTGGTATACAAATTCACTGGACTGAGATTCGAAGGGGTAGTACGTTGAACACAATTAATCAAAATGTTCTTGTACTTCGTATTAAGCAGAAATCAATAGGTAAAAAATAACAATTTTTTCAGATTTATTATTTTCATTTAAATTTATAACAAATACAGTATATTACATTTAATTTAACACCAATCGGTGCACAATGTTATTGGTTAACCTGTCTGTTGAGCGATCAGAGTTTTGATAGCGACCGAATTAAAGACGAGATTCAATAGTTTATATTCAATTTATTGAGCTAATTCCGCACAATAAAACAAATAGCGGCCCGTCAATAACAACTCCCTAAATACAACAAAAAGAAGAACAGCTTTGGCGCAGAAGCTCTTCCAAAGAGCGAGTGGACCTGCTGATTGGAGCCGGCTTATTCTTTGATCTGTTGTCGGCTGGCCAAATCCAGTTAGGTCACGGGCTCAACATTGCTCAGAGCACTCGATTTCTGGCCGCGGTGGACTACCTCGGGATGTGCGGGCGCTCTGTGGTAGGGAGGACAACCCACGGAATAACCTCTGCATTAATGTGACTGCTGCCCCTTCCAAAATTGTTATTGAAGGCCCACCCTTCAATAAGGAGAGGATGTGGGCCAAGTAGCCACCAAAAAATGCATATAAAATAATTTTTATATGCTAAGCTGCAGCTGTTGTTATCAGCATGTTTTGGTCTCTGTTTTGTCTCCCAGTTTCGCATGCGCTTTATTGTTATTTGTAGCGTATGCGCTTTGGGGAACTTTGGTTGAGCTTCTGCGCAAGCTCTTGGTTTTGCGTTTGTTGTGTTTTGGAGTTGATTGGAGCCGCATATATTAGGGTTAAATTGAACCCAAAATAAATATATTGAAAATATAATTTGAAACGCGTGTAGTTATTCGGCTGCTATTAAAAACTATTAATAGCTGAATCAATTCATTTTTATCCTGAACAACAGTGGAAAAATTGTCTGGTAGTTTAATGCATTGCGTAATTGGTTGCAGTTCTATTTTACCGATCCCAATATCTAGTTATAATATGAATTCAATTTAAGTAACACGTGGCCGGCTATGCTAACACCAAAAATTAAAAAAAGTGGAAATAATTGAATTATACTGTATTTCACGTTCGTAGATTTACTATAGCAGCGCCATCTATTGATTACTTACTCAAACCAGTCGAAAGGTAGAGACATCTGTTAGAATCATTTGGAGTTAACAAATAATTGTGACTGTCAAATAATAATAGACAAATAATTATCAATAAATTTAAATTGCGACTCTAATTTGAGATTTAAACTATTCTATCTCTCAAGTTGGGTAGAACTGCACATGGTGTGCGAATTTTATTATAATCGGTTAAGTGGTTTAGGAGTCCATTGAAGACAAACATTGTGACACGAGATTTATATATATTAAGAATGAATGGCTTAGTCAACGGGCGATTTTGGCAGGCAAAAACGTTGATGTTGACGAAATTAACTTCCAGATACAACAGTTGTTACCAGGCGATCTAATGTCATTTAAATCAATCAATACTTTTGTTGATGAAAATGAATGTGTAAATTTTCCGATTGAATTTTTAAATTCATTAGATATCCCTGGAATGCCACCCCATAATCTTCGATTAAAGATTGGTTCGCCTATTATTCTCCTCCGTAATTTGAATCCACTTCAATTATGTAACGGTCATCAAAAAGATCACCGGAAACATTCTTGAAGCAACCATTTTGGCTGGGAAGTTTAAAGAAAAAGTGGTCCTGCTGCCACGTATTCCGATGATACCATCCGATTCTACCATACCCTTCAAAAGGCTACAGTTTATAATTCGTTTAGCTTTCGCCATGTCTATAAATAAATCTCAAGGTCAAATAATGTCCATTTGTGGTTTAGATTTGAGAAATCCATGTTTTTCTCATGGGTAACTATATGTTGCGTGTTCACGTGATGGGAAACCGTCGAATCTATTTGTGTTAGGTAAAGACAGTGTTGGGCTAAGCAGCCACCAGATAGGCTAATTAGAATATTGATAATTTGTTTATCTGCAGCGGCATTTAATCTTCTCTTTTGTCTCCCAGATTCGCATGCACTTTGTTGTCATTTTTGTAGCGCATGCGCTTTTGGGAGCTTTGGAAGAGCTTCTGCGCCAAAGCTGTTCTTCTTTTTGTTGTATTTTGGGAGTTGTTATTGACGAGCCGCTATTTGTTTTATTGTGCGGAATTAGCTCAATAAATTGAATATAAACTATAGAATCTCGTCTTTAATTCGGTCGCTATCAAAACTCTGATCGCTCAACAGACAGGTTAACCAAAAACATTGTGCACCGATTGGTGTTAAATTAAATGTAATATACTGTATTTGTTATAAATTTAAATGAAAATAATAAATCTGAAAAAATTTTTATTTTTTACCTATTGATTTCTGCTTAATACGAAGTGTAGGAACATTTTGATTAATTGTGTTCAACGTACTACCCCTTCGAATCTCAGTCCAGTGAATTTGTATACCAACATCAACATTTTCGTCTTTGTTCGTAAATAATTTCATTGTACTAAAGAATTATAGTAGTAGAAAGTCAAATAAGGAGATCACTATATTTTTTTACAAATACCATATGTGTGAAGAAGTCACAGCAACGCGTGTCCGGGTCAGCTAGTATATGTATATTTTTTTGCTTTTTTTTTTTTAAATAATAAATTTAAATAAATTTTAGTTTCAATTCCGGTACAAAAAACGAAAACAATAATAATTAATTAATTTAATAAATATTACTTTTATTTAAATTTTTATTTTAAAGTAATTCTGCGTATTATAATTTTTTATTTTTTATAATAAAAAATAAATTATTAATTTTTAACCAACGAAAATAATTAATTAATTAATTGATAGTCGAATAAATCTATAGTCGAGGCACTCAGATTTTAAATATTTGTTCGCCAGTGATACCGAAAACAATATACCGAACCAAATTGTAGGGTATCGCGTCACTTGGCGTTCCGTTGAACCAAAGGCGCCAAAAATGCATATACGTGCATACATACAGCAGCGGATAACGTAGGGAGGCGAAAACGATAAGTTCACCTCTGCATCTATTTGTTTGTACCAAATTATTTATGCACAAATATTAAATAATTTTTTGACTGCACTTTATCTAATTTATTAGCAAATATTTACAATATCGAGAACGAGGGGTAGGGGGCGAAAGTGATTTTGAAATAATTTATGCGTATTAATTTTGGCCACAGGCAATTGTTCCTTTATATTGGCAATATTTTATTGAAATTTAAATACAACGTTATAATTCACTTTAGCTCTACTATTTTGAAGTACGTATGCACCACGAATTGAAAGAAGGGTGCAATATTTCAGCACAAGACGAATATTAGTTTGTCTTTTCTCTACTTTCAATTTTTTGCACAAATACCTGCGGTTCTGAGTTCGGATCCTTTAATCCTGCGGCTACTTTCCTAGTACACGATGCAAGTGCAGGGCATGGGGATGACGATGACTTCTTCAATAAAGACGCTGAATAAATCCAGTTGATAAATTAATGTTGTTTCGCGACGCGAACTTTAAATTGTTTTTTGTTTATAGTTTTCAAAGTTCACAGCACTACCGTCGCGAGCAACTTTTTTATTTTTTTATTGTTTTCCATGTATTCTTTGTGACACTGTCACTAGTTGCTTTAATTTACAAATTATAATAAAAAAGTCCAACCGGGGGCGCCAAAATGTAAAATGAGATTAGAGTATCTCAACAATTAAAAAAAAAAAACTAAACGTGGCTGTTTACTATAAATTTCGACGGAAAAAGCTTACCAAGTTTAAGGAAGAGATAAGCTTACTAAAATAGCGCAGATTGGTTCCGCCCTCATTAACCATTAGGGGTTGATGCTGGTTGAATTTATGTTGACGGGCGATTGCGGAACTCTGCGCTGGATTTTAATGGACGTCAGCAGATCATTCTTCCCAGAGACCATCCCGTCACTTCGGCTATAGTGACTCACTTTGATGAGAAGAACCTGCCCTCTGGCCCTTGGGCACTAATTGCAAAAATCCGTACTTAATACTTTCCTGGTGAAAGATTAGAATCTACCCCCAATGAAGTGGCCTCTGGCCAGGATACTGGAGCTGGACCCTGGGCGTGTAGCCATACTTAAGACAGCGGTTGAAACGACTAAGCGTGCGGTGTCAATGCTGTGTCCGCTGCCTATGGTTCTTACGTCGCGCCCCAGCGCCTGGATGAATCCTGATCCTGATATTAACTATACCGGGGTGTCCCTGTTTGGTTTCACTGTTGGGCTTGAGATCTCGAGCTGGCTACCTCTCGATTTACAGGATCACACCTGGTCTTAACGGTTGGGAATTGACAAGGTGTATTGATCTCTACTCCTTCGATGATTCGCGTACAGCCGCCGGACTTACCCACAGGGTGTCCTTGAGCCACGGATCGCAGATCCTTGCGCACTCGCTTTAAATCCCGCACTTGAGACTGTCGGACTTACCCACGGGGGGTCCTTCATCCTATACTCCTAATTCCTTTAAGGAAACTTTCTCGGTTCACTGTCAGACTTACCCACGGGTGTCTTTCACTCAACTATTCCAGCTTCCCTGGAAGACTCGGTCCCGATTTGCTCCAGGGTAGTTTCTGGAGGAGGTGCCACCCCAGGAAAACCTCGTTTGGCCGCCTCATGTAAGATCATTCCGCACTCCGCAAACCCCTTTGACGACCTGCGAGTTTGTTGGTTAGATTGAACCCTCAAATAAAAACATTGAAATTGATTGAAATTGAACCGTAAAATTGCTATTTATTATTAAAAAATATTAAAAGACTTAGGAACTATCAAGGCATTCTAAAAAGAGTCTATGATAACGAATGTCCCATCTTTGCGAATCAAATAAATCAATTGTGTTGGCACCTGTTGCCAAGACCTACTACCCTAGATACACGTTAGTAATTTGAACCAATATACATCAGCATGTCGCAATATACAACCCATTAACCTATTGGCACACCTAGTAATAATTAGCAATAAGCATAAACAATATCCAACCTAATAACCCAGCACTAGTAGACGGCGCCAGAAGCAGAAATCAGCATTATCAGCGGGAGAGTGACCGACTGACCGAAGCAAGCAAAAACCAGCTAGCTAAGCCGAAATGCATGTACAAGCAGTAAATGAACAAACAATCTGAGTCAGCAGACTCAGAGGTGGGTGTCCCTGGCATTAACATTAGTTTTAGCACTTCCATAACATTGACCTTCCTTAGATGTAAGTATGTATAATTTGGCATCTTATATAAGAATTGTTCTTCTGAAATGAAGATAGTTGCGAAATCAAAGTGAATCGTCTCGTTACTCAGTGTTTGGACTACGGCACTTAAAACAGACCTACTTCGAGTGATCCTGTGTAAAACGCTTCACAAGTTAGTACCCTAAAACAGATCTACTTCGAGTGGCTTCTGTGTAAACGGACCACAAGTAGAACTCCGCGGCATACCAGTCTAGTTCGAGTGTTGCTCCCATGAAACGGACCGCCAGTAGGACCGGCCGATAAGGAATCACCCGAACCACCATACCACCGGTACTTGAGAACAAGCAGCCCAGGACCACAAGCACCCCACATCAACTCCAGCCTGATCACAGCAAGCGTCTGGTCAACCCGAGCAGTCCCTTGCAGAATCCAGGTAAATTTATTCAGACTATTTACGTTCTTTGACTACGACTCCGGGACCTACCGTTACTTCCGCGAGTTCAAGTTTGACGTAGTTGCCGCATAACGCTCTACGGACGAACAAATTGTTCAGCCTCCCGAAAATTTCCCAGCCGTCTGCGTCGTCGTTGAGGGGTCTCATCGACACTGTGTCATTACTATCCATAGAAGACGTCACTAAAATGGCAAAAAATGGGAAGATGGCAAAAATGGGAAGAGTCACTGGCAAACTGAAGAAACTGGCAAACAAAATCAGAAGAAAACTGGGTTGGCCAACACCAAACCAGCTCGCAGTTATTGCAACGCTCAAGACCATTTTTTGGGCCAATGCAGTCCGTTCGCTCGCCTCGCTGTAATGCAAAGGTTTGAGTATTTTAAGTCAGCATCTCTCTGTTTAAATTGTCTGCGAAAAGGTCACTAGATGTCAAATCTGTGCAAAATCCCACCACATGAAGGAGCTATGGAAGGAAACCGTTACGGGATACCATGATCTCATCGACCTAGCCATAAAAAATGATGGACAAACCGATGACAGATTTCCGGTTGTACGAGAAGAATACTTTTCGTTTCTGAGCGAAAAATCGCAATCGACTTCAGCATCAAAACAAAAACCCCGCGATCGCGCCTTCGTTTGTAATACCATTAGTAGAAATTCCAAAGTTTGACGGAGACTACCGACATTGGCTACGATTCTACGAAATTTTTACGATCTAAGAGCTTGACACCCCAGAACAAATGGTTCAGCGTATCAGCTGCGCAGCTTACATGATACCGTGCTCTGATCGATCGCCACTCTCAACTGTAAGCCAATCTTGATACACATCATGGAGGAAAGATTGGATCCACACTATCATCTTTAGAACTAACCATTAATGATCCAACCAATCGACAATCTCTGAAGGAGATGTTAGAAAACCTTGAGCGTCGGGCAACCAGTCAAGTAACAATACAGAATCGATCCAGTTCATCCCGAGTGGTGTGTTCAGCCACAGTCCTGCTTACAGATAAGCCCACCGTTCTGTTACCAACCGCCCAAGTGGCAATACACCCGGACCCCCTCAGCAATGCAGCACACTCCTAGATTCTGGATCACAGATTAGCATAATCCCCAGAAGGATGGCTGACTCACTTGGACTACAATTGGAACCATCAACCCTGAACATCGCTGCAATGGGAGGAACAACTAAAAGATCACGAAATCTGAGTCAGCAGACTCAGAGATGGGTGACTCTGGCATTATCATTAGTTTTAGCCCATTCATAAACATTGACCTTTCTTAGATTTAATTATGTATAAATTAGCATCATATATAAGAATTGTTCTTCTGAAATAAAGATAGTTGAGAATACAGAGTAGATCGGTTCGTTACTTAGTGTCAAGGTAAGGCCTACTTCGAGTGATCCTGTGTAAAACACAAGGTTCACAAGTAGGACTCTCTTAAAGCTATTTACTTCGCGTGGCTCCAGTGTAAACGGACCATAAGTAGAACTTGCATCATCAAACCTACTTCGAGTGGCTCCTGTGAAAATGGACCACAATTAGAGCTTCATTATCTAATCTACTTAGAGTGTGACTCCCGTGAAACGGATCACAAGTAGAACCCGCGTTACCCACCTACTTCGAGTGTTTCTCCCGTGAAACGGACCACAAGTAGAAACCCCGTTACCCATCATACTTCGAGTTTTTCTCCCGTGAACCGGCCACAAGTAGGACCGGCCGATAAGGAATCAAGCAAACCCCGTACCATCTGTACTTAAGGAGAACCTGATCACAGCAAGCGCCTGAGCAACCCGATCAGTGCTTGCAAAATCCAATTACCTTTAGTCAGAACCTTTATACGTTCTTTTGACTAGGACTCCGGGACCTACCGTTATGCCCGCGAGTTCAAATTGGTCGTAGTGGTGGCCCAGGTACAATAGCTCTTCGTAGAAGAAGTGGCACTTGTCCGTGTTTTCCTTAAGTTTGCCGCCTTCAGTCTACGGAATACTTCCTTCAAATTCGACATATGCTCCTCCCTTGTGCGTCCGATCACGTTGATGTCATCCTGATATGCAAATGCGAGCGGAACCATATCCGGGCCTATGACCTGGTCTAAGGCCCTTTTGAACGTTGCCGAGGCTCAGTGCAAACCGAACGGCATCACCTTTCACTGGTTCAGACCTTTCCCTGGTACCGTAAAGGCCGTGTACTTTTTGCTCCCTTCCTCCAGTGGGATTTGCCAATAGCCATCTTTAAGGTCGATGCTGCTGAAAAATTTTGCCTCCCGCAATTGTTTCAGTATGAAGTTTGTCCGTGGCTTCGGGTACGCATCCTTTACTGATTGTGCGTTTATTTGTCGGAAGTACACGGCCAATCTAAATTGACCCGTTTTTTTGTTTACCATGACGATGGGTGAGCTGTAAGCGCTATTTGTAGGCTCGATACCAGCAGCTCGATTTCCAGCAGCTCTTCTACTTTTTCATGGATCTCCCCCTGTATTTTGGGGTTCTTTGGATAATATCTTTGCTTTATCGGGATGTCGTCCTTTATCGTGATCCTATGCTGCGATATGTTCGAACAACCCTTCTGGTTTGTGAACGCCACTAGCTCCTCCTCGATTAACCTTTTGTCCCGCTCGCTCTCCCATTCCTCCGAGGATCCGGTTATAGCTATGGACAGCCTATCCTCCTGGCATCCGCTCCATCTTTCTCTTCTCGGGATCGTGACTTGTTGGCCTGCGCAGTTTATTGTTGTGCCAAATTCTGCGAGGAAATCCCATCCAAGCACCGCGCTGTCTCCCATGCCTGGCAACACCAACATATTCAAATTTGTTTTTGTTGCCAAAACTTACTGTTGTCTGGAGTACCATTTGCGTCTCTGTGCGGTTCCCGCTGGCCAACTTAATTAGTCTCCTTGTTACTCTCCGCTCACCGGAGATTCCCGGGTTTTTCGCTAGCTTTTCTGAAATGAAGCTAGGCTTTGCCCCGGTGTGTACGGGGCAACGTACACAACGACCGCCGCCAAGTGCTGATGGTTCTCCTCGATGCTGGTTTTCACCCAGCCTTTCAATTACCTCCTTCATGGACTTTAATAATGGCTTTATTAGCGTCTGAAGGTCCACCATATAATCCTTGAACGGTTCTCTTCGTTGCTGTTTCCGCACTTGTGGCCATGCTCCTTATTCTCTTCATTTCTGATACCGCCAAAATTAAAATGAACTTCTCCGACTCGCTCACCGCTCTTTGCGAGTGGACCTCTGCATGTATTTCTCCTCAATTCCACGCATGACCGCCATCACCTCGTCGTCCTTCGTTTCGTCGACCCACTATGCAACAAGCGCCCTCATGTTTTCTACTGTTCCTTCTGCTGGGAGACCGCGCTCTCTGCAAACTTCGCTTAACTACTCCTTGCAAAGCGTTAATATCCAATTCTTTCTCCCCATCCTGAAGCTTCTAGACTCGAAAGCAATCATGTAGTTTTGGTGCCAGGTGCAACGAATTATTTTTGTTAACTGGTGCTCGCAAAAATTGCCGCGGATAGCTCAAAGATTTTGGGGGATCGATCCACTGAATTTATAGATTCGATGTGATTGCCCGATCCCAGAAATAACACAGGGTGCTTCGTTTTATAAATGTCCCCTTTATTTGGATAAAGTTACAAGGGTGAATCTCACCGGCTTCTTGGCTCAGCCGATCAACCGCTCGTCCTCCCGTCGTTTCCCGATCACCGATCCTGGTTGGTGCCAATACACACGCCTTTTCACAGCTTGCGCCCAGCAGGACGTGTGGTCTTGGTGCCTGGCGCTGAATCGGCTCACGGTTCCCTCCGTTTGGACTCACGTGCTCCAGTTGCGGGGTCTGTGCTTTGGCTGTTGTTGTCGTCGCTGCTCTCCTGACGTCGCTGCACTCCTGTCGTCGCTGCTCTCCAGAGGTCGCTGCACTCCTGTCGTCGCTGCTCTCCTGACGTCGCTGCACTCCTGTCGTCGCCGCCGCTCCTGTTGACGCTGCTGCTCCTGATGCTGATCCTGTCGCTGCTCCTGTCGCTGATCCTGTCGGTGATCCTGTCGCTGCTACTGTTGCTGGTTGTCACTGCTTCTCCTCTGTGGGCACCGTGGATCTTCGGTATCCTTGGTTCACTGGGAATGCCTTTTCGCCGTGGCCGACACCTAATCCGTGTTAGCAGACCGATAGGCTCACCTCCCAGGCATACGCCCGGCAGGATGCGCTTCTCGGTGCCTGGCAGCCGGATCAGTGCATGAGGGGCCTACCCACCCCACAGGACACGCCCCCGGTTGCGTTCGCCACTCGCCTCCAAAAACCTGCGTGCCTAAGCTCCGCATAATCTATGGCAGACCAGAGGGTTTGGTGTCGCGTCTCCTTTAACTCCAGGTGATACGCTGTGCGTACGCCCCAGCGCCTGGATCAGGATTCTATTGACTTTACTGGGGTGTCCCTGTTTGGTTCTACTGTTGGGCTTGAGTTTCCGAGGTGGCTACCCCTCGCTTTACAGGATCACACCTGGTCTTAACGGTCAGGAATCGACAAGGCGTACGCCAGGTCGATCCGTCGCAATCGCTATGGCCCCAGGATACCTGTCGTGTTCGGGAATAACCCAACCCGACTTGATTAACCCTTGTGCTTCAGTTCCGCCGCGGATCCTGGATCCTTTTCCCACTTGCTCCTTGATTTCTACTCCTTCGATGTACTACTCCTATCTACTCCTACTCCTCCATGAGCCACGGATCACAGATCCTTGCGCACTCGCTTTAAATCCCGCACTTGAAACTGTCGGACTTACCCACGAGGGGTCCTTCAAACTTTCTCGCTTCAATGTCAGACGGGGGGTCTTTCACTCAACTCTTCCAGCTTCCCTAGAAGACTCGGTCCCGATTTGCTCCAGGGGCCCTCCTTATATAGCGCCTGAGGCGCCTGTTAAACCTTGCAAATCTCGCTTCCTGCCGTTAATCCTTCGTTCCTCTGTTTCCGCCGTTAACTTTTTCCAATTCCCGCCGCATTTCTATTGGCGGGATCTTTGTTGCTCCCCCCCTTTTGCCCCACTTGGACCGGACTTTGTTCGGACATCCCCGCGCTCCTCCCTTTGGGCATTCCAAATGCATTTCTGCACTTTCTAAACATAGCTGCGCTGTCATGGGCCGCTTCGTTCCCCGCCGTCCCCACTCTCTCATATGATATTCGAGCGTGGCCGCTGTGGCCCGCCCGGGACCGTTACGTTCCACGGTGATTCCTCTTGCTACTTCTTTCGTGTGCGGAGCCGCGCTAGCTTGCCTGTTCCCACTCTCTCATATGATATTCGAGCGTGGCCGCTGGGGCCCGCCCGGGACCGTTACGTTCCACGGTGATTCCTCTTGCTACTTCTTTCGTGTGCGGAGCCGCGCTAGCTTGCCTGTTCCCCCTCCCGCTGTTGCCCCTTTGCCACCTACCTTGGCGTGTGGGAGATCTAAACTGCTCACCCGCTTTACTGATATTTATCGCGCATGCGATTTAGGAAGAGCTGCTGCACTCTAGCTTATCTTGCATTTGTGTACGTCCCCCGCCTCGCCCCTTGCCAACGAAATGATAAAAAAAATGCATTGTTCTGAGTTTCTATTGCAAAGCTTTGATTTTCTTGTATTTTTCTGTAATTTTGTCGCATTTTCTGAGGGGGTGGCTTGTGCTTCTCCTGTCCCCAATGCCCCTTTGTCGAATATCGCTTTCGGCATTCTTGGCTCTCTGCCTTGAATTGGTGGAGTCTGACACCGCCAGCATTAATTCTGGCCAGTGCTCGTCCCATTTCCTTTGGTTATTGCCTGCAGACTGGGCGATCATCGTCTTAACTGTCCTGTTTGCCCTTTCCGTAGGGTTTTCCCACGGCGTGTATGCTGCGGTAAACTGATGACAAACTCCGAGCTCCTCGAGAAATTTTTTGAAGCTCGTACTGGTGAACTGGACACTATTGTCTGTCACCATCTCCTTTGGCACCCCGTATCTAGCGATGATCCTTTCGCGGATTGCCTTCTGCAACGTCTCCGTTGTGGCTTTCTGTCCATTTGGAAAACCGATCGATCATCACTAATAGCATGGTGTTTCCATGCTTGGTCCTATAAAGTCCGCACATACCGTCGCCCACTGCTCCTCAGGGACCTGTGTCAGCATTTTCCCTGCGGCCTGCATCTGGCTCCGTTTATACCGCATGCATGTCTCGCATTTCCTGACATAGTTACTTACGTCCCTTGGCATCCCTGGCCAGAAGTACCTTGCTGCTACTTTCACAATCGTTTTCCTTCCGCCTACATATCCCTGTTGCCTCATGTCCATCGGCACACATAGTTTCCACGATGCCACTTCCTCGCTTCCGGCTGTGTGGAACATGTCGGTAAATCAGGCCTGCCTCCTCAACGAATTCCGGATATTTCTGTGGGTTTTCCTTTATCTTCTTCTTCAGTGAGCCTATCCAAATGCATTCTGTGTCTTCGATTGCTGTGGCACTCCTCAGCTTCTCCACTATCGGCTGGCGGGAAAGTGCATCCGCGACTACGTTCAGCTTGCCTTTCCTGTAGCTGATAACGTAATCGTACTGTTGCAATTCGAAGACCCATCTCGCGATCCTTCCAAGTGGGCTTTCAATATTGTTCAACCATTTCAGCGCCATGTGATCCGTGATCACGTCGAACTGGTACCCCTCCAGGTATAGTCTCATCTGCCGAATTGCCCATATTATTGCCAGGCACTCTTTCTCCGTTGCCGAGTAATTCTTCTCCGCGCCTATTAGCGTTCGGCTGGCGTAAGCGACCACTCGTTTGCCCTCATCCGTGCCCTGCGTTGCAGCACAAACATCTTCGTGAAAGTCTGCTAAACGCGACTTTAACTTCTCAAACGCCTCTTGAGGTCTTGCCATCCACTCCCACTTTGTTCCCTTTCGTAGGAGATCGTTCAAAGTCCTTGCGACCCCAGCGAAATCAGGGACGAATCGCCGATACCCCTTTCACGTTTGTCGGGGGTTCCAATTCCGCGATCGCTGCAACCTTTTCAGGATCCATACCAATTCCCTGACTTGTTATCCGGTGGCCCAGGTACAACAGCTCTTCCCTGAAGAAATGACACTTGTTCGTGTTTATTCTTAAGTTCGCCGCCTTCAGTCTTCGGAACACTTCCTTCAAATTTGCGATCACGATGATGTCATCCTGATCCTTTACAAACGAACAGGCAGATCGGGTTAGATTGCCCAAAATGGAATCGGCGCCAAGTCCCATCTTTCTAACTTAAAAATCATCAAAGTTGTGTCAAGAGGCAGACGGATAGACGAACATACTCATATCGACTCTTGAGGGGATCGTGATCAAGAATATACCTGCCAGCCCAGCGTGGTTCTGCGGAGGCTTGCCAATTGAACGCCTCTTCTCCTAAAGCCAACTCCTTGAACGCATATGCCCTTATGAACATTCTCATGTGCTTTATTACAGATTGAAGGTCCACCATATACCCTTTGAAAGGTTCCCCTCGTTGTTGCTTTTGCTGCCGAACCTGGTCCGCCAACTTCTCGGCATACGCCGGGCAGGAAACGCTTCCTTGGTGCCTCGCGGTCAGATCAGGGCACGAAGGGCCTTCCTACCCCATAGGACACACCCCCAGTTGCGTTCACCAAAACCCCGGAGTCTTCTTACTTGACCGGGGTGTCCTTGTTTGGTTTTATATGCGATAAATAAATCAACCAGACTCTTCCGTTCCGGCTTCAATTCTGCCTCGGATCCGTGATCCTTTTCCCACATGCTTTTTGATTTATCCTTGTTCGATGACTCGCGTACAGCCGCCGGATTACAGATCGACTCACAGATCCTTGTGCACTCCCTTTAATTCCCGCACCTGAGTCGGTCGGACTTACCCTCGGGGGGTCCTTCAAAGGAAACCTACTTCCTTAAAGGAAACTTTCCCTCTTAAATGTCAGACTTACCCACGGAGGTCCTTCCCAAAACTCTTCCAACTTTCCTAGAAGACTCGGTTACAATTCGCTCTAGTGGCACTCTTTAAATAGCGCCTGAGGCGCCCGTTAATCCATGACGATCTCGCTTCTTTCCGTTAATCTTTCATGCCTCATTTCTCCCCGTTAATGCTTTCCCGAAATCCACGCTGTATTTTTTCTTCTTCTTCCTAATATCTATATTTTTCGGTGTTCGCACTGCATACGTACAGCCCCTCAAATCGCGGGAATATATCCGAGATAGTTTAAGCAAAGAGTAAGGGAAATATATCACGAGCAAATAAAAGTCAGCCAGAGGCCTTTTTCCTTCTAAAAGGGTACTTTGAGAAACTGGCTGACCAGGTTCGGCAGCGGAAACAGCAACGAGGAGAACCGTTTAAAGTATACATGGGGGACCTTCAGACGCTAATGAAGCCTTTAGGAAAGTCCACGAAGAAGGTCATTGAAAGGCTTGTGAAGAACTGCATGACGCACATGAAAATGTGATTATGAAACTCCGGCTTTAGCCGTCACATTTATCCTACTTATTGAATTTGGTTATCGTGCCTTAAGGGCCGTAACGGAAGGGCCGGAAGGAGGAAGGAAGTCGAAGGCCACCAATGGCAGCAACCTACCGCCGACCCCCGCTACGGATATTCAACCAGCCGGCACTACCCCTGCCACGGAGGCACAGCCAGCCGGCAAAGACAATTAATAATTAATTAATTTATTAATTAATCTCTCTATATAAATGATTTGTTGTTCGTTAGACTCGCTAAAACGCGAGAACGGCTGAACGGATTTATCTTATCTTGGTCTTAAATTATTCGTGGAGGTCTAGGGAAGGTTTAAAAGGTGAGAAAAATTCGAATAATTGCCGGGAAAATCCTCAAACCGCATTTTTTTTATTTGGAGACTACAATAGCAGTTGGCTTTGGTACGTGATACATTGTTTGACAGCTAATCATTGTTCTCTGCTCAGTTAATTTTATGTGATAAACCAATATTGTGTTTACTGAAAAATTGTGAAAAAAATTGGAAAAAATTTTAATTTGAAATTTCCTCACTTCTCAATTTTTTCACTTTGGTTAATTACAATTTACGATGCCGAGGAGAAGACGGCCTGATTTACGGTGCGAAGAACTACCTCACGTGCTAACCGCACTGATGACCAGAGACAGACAGATCAAGAAAATAGTCGTATTGCTATGTCAGAAATTCAGAATTACAGAAATGTAACAATTGTTTCCAGATGACATCATTTGGTGCTACACATATTATACAAGACAATTTCGTGCCCACTTTTAAGGTATTATATAAAAATATTGTATTAAAATACATATATAGGAAATATTTAATGGCCAAATTTTGAAAAATCACAGATACAAGGACAATTTTATCACTTACTGGGAACTCTGTTACCACTACCTGATGCAGATCATCAATTTTTACAAATTTATTTTATGGGCAATTCAGATGCGGAAATTAATAATCGTTGTGCTCACAATCCAACAGTGAAGAGAATCATTGTCCAACAATTACAAATGTTTCTTCATCAGAATAACCATTTAGTAAACATGATCAAAATAGCATTGGATCGGATGCCATTTGATAGCCATAATACTGGAAGACTGGCTGTGAAAAGACTGATGAATAACGTCATTGAGGCGACAATCATAGAAGGAAAATACAAAGGAGAGGATGCCTTGATCCCGCGGATACCGATGATTCCAACGGACATACCATTCGATTTTAAACGCTTAAAATTTCCAGTACGTCTGGATTTTGCGATGACCATAAATAAATCGCAAGGACAATCGTTAGAAGTTTGTGGAATCAACTTGGAGTTTCCCTGCTTCGCGCATGGACAATTAGACGTCGCGTGTTCGCGCGTGGGAAAACCGTGTTCTTTGTTTATTTACGCACTACAAAACAAAACAAAAAATATGGCTTATGAGAAAGCTTTAAATTAATTAACAGACTGTATTTTAACAGTATGTGTCTGTGATTATCAAATTTAAATCTTATAAATAGCCAGTATTTCAGGAAAACTCGGTTTTGTAAGTAAGCAACATGATGTATCAAAAATAATAATAAAATTCATGTTTTACTCTTAACAGGGTGCTCTTTAATTTTTGGGATTGAAAATGATTAAAATGATAGCTCCGCGAAACTTAATTTTAGCTATCTTCAGTTCTTACTGTAAAAGATAATATTTTTAAGTTTAAAAGATGATTTTGAACGCAACAAAAATAAAAACAACAGCTGGCAGTACAAAGTCTGCCGGGTCAGCTAGTTATAGATAAAAATGAATTGCTGTTCGTTAGTCTCGATAAAATTCGAGAACGGCTGAACGGATTTATCTTATCTTGGTCTAGAATTATTCTTGGAGGTCTAGGGAAGGTTTTAAAGGTGAGAAAAATTCGAATATTGGCCGGGAAATCCTCAAACAGCTTTTTTCTATTTCCTACACAAACGTTTTATAAATAAAATGGATAACTGCGAAGCTGCGTAAAATAAGTTACATATATTATAAATCTGAGTAGCGGCGGCGGGCAGTTCTGGTTTTGTTTACTTCTCCCCCGTTCGCATGCGCTTTGCTGGTATTTGTAGCGGATGCGCTTTGGGGAGCTTTTTTGTAGAGCTGCTGCACATTGCTGCATATTGCTAAATTCATATTGCTAAGCTTTGCCACTTGTAATTTTGTTATTGATTGGCCGCTATTAAAAACTATTAATAGCTCAACATTTTGGTGACCCCGACGTGATTATCATCCCGTTCAATTATCGTGATCAGCATTAAAAGTGAAACACCGTTGTTGGTTTTGTTGTCACAAAGTTGCATTTTAATTTAATTACACAATGGAATCTGGAGCTGAAGCTACTGCATCTGCTGCCTCAAGCCGTGAAAGGATGCTGCGGAGACGCGCAGAGGTTCAAGGATGCCTTCTCATCCAGATCATCTTTCAAAAGCTGGACCCTGCCACAAAGGCCAAATGGGAAGACTCTCTGGCAGGAAGCACTGATGATAGCCTGCCAACTTGGGAATCTATGGCTCGGTTTCTGGAACAAAGGTGCCGTACCCTGGAGACGGTGGATTTGGCCTTAGCTCCGCATTTGTCAGCGAATCAAGCGGGCCGACGTAGGCCATTTAAAAACCGATCCTGCATGCTCCTGAATGCTCCGCCTGCTTCGTGTGCCTTGTGCGGCATCCTGGCACCCGCTGTGCCTTCCTGCCCACATTTCTCGCCTTGTCAGTTGAGGAACGATACGATGAGGTCCGACGTCTTGCCCTCTGCTTTGTGTGCCTCAAGTCCGATCACTTAGCCCTGCCTCAAGTCCGATCACTTATCCTCCCGCTGCCCAACTTGCAATCGCCGACATCATGCGCTATTGCATCCTTGCGAGCGTTTATCTATGCAGCGAATCCGGCCAATGTATCTGGGGTTGCGACCTCTCAGGATCCTCCTGCTAATGCTCTTGTTGCACAGGATCGCAGCGCTGAAATAGTGTTCTTGCCCACCGCCCACATTCTCGTCCGTGGAAGATCAGGAGCCTTTCTTCCTTGTCGAGCGCTACTTGACTCCGGCTCCCAAGTTCATCTCATCACATCACGGCTGGCCAGTCAACTTCAGCTTCATCGGTCCAAATGTTCTGTAGCAGTGACTGGCCTTGGAGACGCTGAGTTTACTACAGATGGAGCATCGGTTAACGTTTGCCTGAAGTCTCGCCTATCCACGTATTCCCTTTACATTGAGGCAATTGTGGCGTCTCACATCATAGAGCGTCAACCTGGCCTGAACTTAGATGTGTCCAATTGGAAAGTTCCCGCCAATGTGGTTCTAACTTCCACAGAACTCAGCGTGTGGATCTGCTGATTGGAGCAAGCCTGTTTTTTTATCTGCTCTCAGTCGGGCAAATCCAGCTAGGAGACGGTCTGCCTCTGTTGCAGAAGACACGTTTTGAATGGGTAGTTTCTGGAGGAGGTTGCACCCCGGGAAACCCCCGCCAATCAATCGGTATTGAGTAAGTCGGTGGCTGGACGATTAGGTGATGGCATACCATAATGATTAAGTGGTAAATTTGAAATAAGAACACATAAATCCTCGATCAAGACCAATGCTTCATTGTACATCTCTGGTGTATAATCTATATTTTGGCATCGATTTGTTTGTCCAATTCGATGCAAGATGTCTTCTGTCATTTTTATATTTTTCCCACAAAGTTGGTGCTTGCGAGGAATAACATGTCGTCAAAATAATTGCAAACAACTTACTAATGTTATTCGGTGCCGATGTCAATGCAGCATCAGCAAGCGTTAAGGTATGATTTTATGGTACACCTGGCCTTGAATTTTGAATGTAGTTTCAAAATTACGTCCATCGGATGCACGATCGAAAATTTTGGTTGCCCAAAATGACGTCATTTGGAAGCAAGAATTAAATTTGCGTATCTTACGCAAAAATAATTTGGAATCATCTGAATGGCCAGTAAGAAGGGATAATAAAGGCTCCGGCGGAGCGGGTAGAGGTGACAGCACAACTTTGCCTGATGCGCAGCACATGCCGGCTGCTTCATTCCGAAATTTCAATGCCTGAAAATATTGACATACTTTATCCATTCCACCGATAGCTATTTTTGAATGCGTTGAGTAGTTAATATCTGGTGCATATTCAAAGGCAAGCCGAACGAATGATGCACGTGTTAATGAGCGGCTGATCCGTTGCATTCGTAGATCTTGTACTCGTACTGTAGCTATGTTTCGTTCTCGTGCCGCTCTTGTTCTCGTAATATTCTGTTGCAGACGTTCGTCACGGTGTTCTTGAGATTCTTGTGCACGACTTTCTGCAGTCCTGATTCTTTGAGATGCATTCATTGTTTAGATTTGTTGTGGTAATTGCTGAGCTCTTTCAACACGTTTGCGTCGTGAACCTCTGCTGCTCGCGTTGTTGAGGTTCGATTTTTTCGGTGGCATATTCACTGTATTAACTTCAATTTAATTTACACTTCAGTCTAAGTAACATATGACACCAAAAATTTAAAACTGTATTTCGTTCACTATTTACCGAGTCAGCTTTTCGGAGCTGCGAACGCCATCTGTTAGGATCACACGATATTTCGTTCACTATTCACAGAGTCAGCTTTTCGGAGCTGCGAACGCCATCTGTTAGAATCATTTGGAGTTAACAAATAATTGTGCCTGTCAAATAATAACAGACAAATAATTAGCAATTAATTAAAATTGCGACTACAATTTGAGATTTAAACTATCCTATCTCTCAAGTTGGATCGAACTGCACATGGTGTGCGAATTATAATCGGTTAAGTGGTTTAGGACTCCATTGAGGACAAACATTGTGACACGAGATTTATATATAAGATAAGACTAGCTGACCCGGACACACGTTGCTGTGAATTGTTCACACATATGGTATTTGTAAAAAAATATAGTCATCTCCTTATTTGACTTTCTACTACTATAATCCTTTAGTACAATGAAATTATTTACGAACAAAGACGAAAATGTTGATGTTGGTATACAAATTCACTGGACTGCGATTCGAAGGGGTAGTACGTTGAACACAATTAATCAAAATGTTCTTACACTTCATATTAAGCAGAAATCAAAAGGTAAAAAATAAAAATTTTTTCAGATTTATTATTTTTATTTAAATTTATAACAAATACAGTATATTACATTTAATTTAACACCAATCGGTGCACAATGTTTTTGGTTAACCTGTCTTTACCTAACACAAATAGATTCAACGGTTTCCCAACACGTGAACACGCAACATATAGTTGCCCATGAGAAAAACGTGGATTTCTCAAATCTAAACCACAAATGGACATTGTTTGACCTTGAGATTTATTTATAGACATGGCGAAAGCTAAACGAATTGGAAACTGTAGCCTTTTGAAGGGTATGGTAGAATCGGATGGTATCATCGGAATACGTGGCAGCAGGACCACTTTTCCTTTAAACTTCCCAGCCAAAATGGTTGCATCAAGAATGTTTCCGGTGATCTTTTTGATGACCAAACGCGTACCGTTACATAATTGAGGTGGATTCAAATTACGGAGGAGAATAATAGGCGAACCAATCTTTAATCGAAGATTATGTGGTGGCATTCCAGGGATATCTAATGAATTTGAAAATTCAATCGGAAAATTTACACTTTCATTTTCATCAACAACAGTATCGATTGATTTAAATGACATCAGATCGCCTGGTAACAACTGTTGTATCTGGAAGTTAATTTCGTCAACATCAACGTTTTTGGCTGCCAAAATCGCCCGTTGACTAAGCCATTCATGATTCAATTAATTTTTCTGTATATCCGGGAAAATATTGTGAATCAATTCATTTTTATTCTGAACAACAGTGCAAAAATTGTCGGGTAGCTTAATGCATTGCGTATTTGGTTGCAGTTCTATTTTACCGTTCCCAATATCTAGTAGTTGTACGTGAACAAACAACCCCTGAGTCAGCAGACTCATAGGTGGGTGACCCTGGCATTAACCTTAGTTTAGCACGTCCAGAACTTTGACCTTTCTTAGATTTAATGATGTATAATTTAGCATCTTATATAAGAGTTATTCTCCTGAAATAAAGACAGTTCCGAAATCAGAGTCAATCGTCTCGTTACTCAGTGTCTGGACCACGGCACTTAAAATACACCTACTTCGAGTGATCCTGTGTAAAATGGTTCACAAGTAGAATCCGCGGCATACAAGTCTACTTCGAGTGTTGCTCCCGTGAAACGGACCGCCGCAGTGTCGCAGACCTCGCGCTATCTAACCTACTTCAAGAGTTGCTCCCGTGAAACGGACCGCCAGTAGGACCGGCCGATAAGGAATCAGCCGAACCACCATACCACCGGTACTTGAGGAAAACCACCCCAGGACTTCAAGCACATCAACTCATGCCTGATCACAGCAAGCGTCTGGCCAACCCGAGCAGTCCCTTGCTGAATCCAGGTAAATTTAGTCAGGACTATTTACGGTTTTGACTACGACACCGGGACCTACCGTTACTCCCGTGAGTTCAAGTTTGACGTAGTTGCCGCATAACGCTCTACGGACGAACATTTGGTGACCCCGACGTGATCCTTTAGGATCACAACTTGAACACAAACCTCAACGCAATTTAACTCAACGAAAAAAAAAAAAAAAAAAAAAAAAAGAGAGAGGAGAGATACAATGCAACAATGGGATCAGAATCAGACCCCGTAATCCAAATGCTCATTGATGAAAAAATTGAAAGCAACATAGCCATCCAAAGGCTAATAAGAAACTTCACTAAGGACTCCGCAGAGCATAAACTCAAGGGAGGATACTTCGAGGAGAAACTCAGACAGCTCACTCACTCATGGACCCAGTTTAAAAAAAATGATGCCAAGCTCCAGGAGCTAGCACTAAGTCCTGAGAATGAGTATATCACAAAGGCCAAAGCGCTAGAAGAGCTTGTGAAAAAATATGAAGCAATATTTTCGGATGGAATCCCATTAGCGTCAGGCCCATCACAAAGGCCCCGGAAAACAGGCGAAAATCTCGAGCCAAAGGCACAATCATCACGAGGAAACGAAGGACAAGACCTTCGATTAACATCATTAAAACGAAGACATGAAGGACGATTAGACGATATGGAAGACTTTCTGTGCAATCGCACCGAAGGACGGGAAGTGTCCACACACGTCAGACAACACATGAAGGAGCTATGGAAGGAAATCGTCACGGGATACCATGATCTCATCGACCTGGAACCAGCCATAAAAAATGATGGACACACCGATGACAGATTTCAGGTTGTACGAGCAGAATACTTTTCGTTTTTGAGCGAAGAATCGCAATCAACTTCAGCATCAACACAAAAACTCGCGATTGCACCTCCGTTTGTAATACCACCAGTAGAAATTCCAAAGTTTGACGGAGACTACCGGCATTGGCTACGATTCTACGAAATTTTTACGGAATGCATCCACGATCAAGACTACAGTGATGCCGGACAGACCAGTTACCAGGATGCATGGCAACGACTAAAGAATCGATACCACAATGAACGGCTGTTGATTAAATCCGCGATTGGATCCACACACGCTGTCAGCTCTAGAACTAGCCGTCACCGATCCAACCAATCGACAATCTCTGAAGCAGATGTTAGAAAACCTTGAGCGTCAGGCAACCAGTCAAGTAACAATGCAGAAAAATACATCGGCTGCTCCACTTCGATCCAGTTCATCACGATTGGTGTGTTCAGCCACAGCCCTGCTTACAGATAAGCCCACCGTTCTGTTACCAACCGCCCAAGTGGCAATACATGGCCCAGCCGGAACCCATCAGCAATGCCGCACACTCCTAGATTCTGGATCACAGATTAACATAATCACCAGAAGGATGGCTGACACACTTGGACTACAATTGGAGCCATCAACCCTGAATATCGCTGAACTGGGAGGAACAACTAAAAGATCACGAAAAAAAGCTGTGGTGACCCTATCATCATTAACCACTGACTTCGAAAATCAAATCAACGTCGTTGTACTACCGGAAATAATGCCCAATCAACCATCCCACCCTATTCAAGCGCCAAGAAATATCTCACCTCGGTTGCGCTTAGCCGATCCTAAATTTGCGCAGCCCCAGAATATTGAGCTGTTGTTGGGCGCCGAAATCATCTCCCAGCTTATGAGGCCACAACAGACATATTTGGGAGAAGGACAACCACTACTAAAAAATACCGCGCTTGGATGGATTGTCATGGGGCCAGTGCGACCGGATTCAGCTCCTAATAGCAAGGCAGAACAAGTCGTCGGTAATACGACGGCTTGGACACCGGAAGCTAACGAGCCACGACAAAGTTGGATTGCATGCATCGGCAAGGAGCAAATAGTAAAATCCGGAAGAGTACATAGTTCCCCACTCATTGCGGATCAACAAGAAGCTAACGAGCCACGACAAGATCGACAAGGAGAGCCGCAGACGATCAATCCACAAGCCCAAGGTTGTCAACTCACAACTGAAGAGCACAGAGTGGAAGGGCCAGTAACCAAGGAAATTCAAGGAGTAGAAGTTACCTCCTATCTGGCATGGGTAACATGCATCTCCGAAAGGGAGCAAGAAGCAAGGTCCAGAGAGGACCAAGAGTCCTGTATGCGCACTGACCAACCAGAAAAAAGGTGTAGTACTTCATGGGATGCCCAAGGAGAATGGTTACGAGGGCGCGCAATAAGGCGAAGGAGACAACAGGTCGGATAGAATTATCGTTGGTAGAGATCTCACCCACATGATTCAAAAAATTTTTTTTTGTATTAACATTAGATTTTTAGTAATTCGTTTTAAGATTCACAATATTTTCTACCGCAAGGGTACACATCGGTTCACTAAGACGGTCCAACAACAACGCACAGCCCCTATTATTGAGTACCTCAACGGGGGGGAGAATGTTGGCACCTAGTGCCAAGACCTACTACCCAATCAAGATGCATCAGCAGGTCACGATATACAAGCATCAGACCTACTAGCCTATTAATAATGTAACTCTAAGCATGAGCCAATACCCAACCTACTAAGACCCACGCAGAAACAGCGTGATCAGCGGGAAGAATGACCAACTGACCGAGGCATGCCGAAACCAGCGAAGCCGAAATTCGTGTGGAAAGCAGTACGTGAACAAACAACCCCTGAGTCAGCAGACTCAGAGGTGGGTGACCCTGGCATTAACCTTAGTTAAGCACGTCCAGAACTTTGACCTTTCTTAGATTTAATGTATAATTTAGCATCTTATATAAGAGTTATTCTCCTGAAATAAAGACAGTTCCGAAATCAGAGTCAATCGTCTCGTTACTCAGTGTCTGGACCACGGCACTTAAAATCAACCTACTTCGAGTGATCCTGTGTAAAACGGTTCACAAGTAGAATCCGCGGCATACCAGTCTACTTCGAGTGTTGCTCCCGTGAAACGGACCGCCAGTAGACCCCGCGTTACCTAACTACTCCAAGTGTTGCTCCCGTGAAACGGACCACTAGGAAACCCCGCGGCATACCAGTCTAGCTCGAGTGTTGCTCCCGTGAAACGGACCACCAGCAGACCCCGCGCTATCTAACCTACTTCGAGTGTTTCTCCCGTGAAACGGACCACGAGGAAACCCCGCGGCATACCAGTGTAGCTCGAGTGTTGCTCCCGTGAATCGGACCACCAGCAGACCCCGCGCTATCTAACCTACTTCGAGTGTTGCTCCCGTGAAACGGACCGCCAGTAGGACCGGCCGATAAGGAATCAGCCGAACCACCATACCACCGGTACTTGAGGAAAACCACCCCAGGACTTCAAGCACATCAACTCATGCCTGATCACAGCAAGCGTCTGGCCAACCCGAGCAGTCCCTTGCAGAATCCAGGTAAATTTAGTCCGGACTATTTACGGTTTTGACTACGACTCCGGGACCTACCGTTACTCCCGTGAGTTCAAGTTTGACGTAGTTGCCGCATAACGCTCTACGGACGAACAGAAGTGTTTCAATACTTCGCCATAAGAAAGATTGCTTCAAACATGCATAAATCTCATCCGCAAAAGTAGAGCGAGGTATAACCGGTAAGGTCTGTTGGAAGTCACCAGACAAAAGTAAGATAGAACCACCGAAAAGTTTATTATTGCTGTTTAAATCTTGCATAGTTCTGTTTAATGCTTCAAGTGAATATTTGTGTGCCATTGTGCACTCATCCAAAATTATTATAGAACTCTTATAGAACTCAGTACTGCAGCTATTCCACTATCCTTTTTGATGTTGCACATTGCATCTGGTTTTTTATGAACTTTCAATGGCAGCTTGAATGTTGAATGTGCTGTTCGCCCACCATCCAGTAAAGTAGCCGCAATGCCTGACGATGCTACTGCTAATGCGATTTTTTGTTGTGACCGTATTTTGGCAAGATTCATCGATATTAAAAATGTCTTACCGGTTCCACCGGGTGCATCAAAGAAAAAAAACCGCCTTGTTCTGCAGCAACAGCCAGCATAATCCTATCATAAATAATTTTTTGTTCTGCTGTCAGTAATGGTTCACCGTTCATGATAATTGTTGCTAAACTTCCATGGTCATATTGATTTTCTCGTTGTAAATCGGTATTGACTAATTCGGTGGCTGGACGATTAGGTGATGGCATACCATAATGATTAAGTGGTAAATTTGAAATAAGAACACATAAATCCTCGATCAAGACCAATGCTTCATTGTACATCTTTGGTGTATAATCTATATTTTGGCATTGATTTGTTTATCTAATTCGATGCAAGATGTCTTCTGTCATACAATTTTTATATTTTTCCCACAAAGTTTGTGCTTGCGAGGAATAACATGTCGTCAAAATAATTGCAAACAACTGACGAATGTTATTCGGTACGTATTGAATACTCGACCATTAACTGCTCGTAAAAATTCAAAAGACGTTGGTCCGGGAACATTTACCAATAACAAACGTAAATAGAAGCACTCACGTTGCTTCTAATGTACCGTGTAAAGTCTCCCCAATGTCTTTGCTTTGAATATGCCTGTAATGGAAGGATGTGGTTTTTCTTGTTTCCGTTGCTCCCATTTTTTACTGGATTTGTTCCATGTCAACATCAGCTTACACCAACGTCTTCGCAAATTGGCCAAAAACATCAGGTTTTTGACACAATGTAAAAAATTCAGTTAGTGTCGTTTTCGGAGCTTCGAACGCTCTTTGGAGAACATTTTCTTCAGTGAAGTATACACGTTGACACGTTTTCAAGATGTATTGCCATATGTTGGACAGCAGGATCTCTTTCGTGGATGGGAAAGCTGAGAATATGCCAAATAGCTTCATTGCTGCTAATGTATCTGCCCATTTGGTATCGTGCTATTTCGTCATTTTTATTCATGTTTTGTACTTCAAATATGGCCAAATCACTGCCTTTGTTTACATATTTAAAAATATACTTCATTGATTTAACAGAACCGCAAAGCTCAACATTGATATGAGCTTTGTAAGTTTTTGAAAGTAGTGGTGAGTATGGTACCACCCACTGATTATCAAAGTCAACTTGATTTGGAAAGTTCGGCAGTCGCATTGTAAATGTGTGGCCACCATTCTCAGTACTTCTGCGGCGATACATTGGATAACCATCAATATCCGTGATCGTGTCATTCGTATGCGGCTTTGGGAATTTTTTTTATATGCACTATGACGTCATGTTGAAAGCACCGCTTGGCCCATGGATCATGTGTTTGGTGACAATATCAAATAATTCTTGATCAATTAATGGGTCTGGAATTTCGGCTGAAATTATTTGATCGATTTCTTCAGGACGGATTCTATCTTTAAGCCAAACCAAAATGTGATGTATACAGCCATCAACGTGTGATACCAAAAATGGAATATTTAACAATAAAATCAATTAATGATTTCAATTTTTGTTTAAACACACGTGCAGTTAAATCATGACGATGAATGGCTTGTTGTCCTGGCAATAGTAAAGTTTAATAATAAAATCTCTTCCCAATTCGGATTACATGTGAATGTAATAAATAAATCCGGTCGGCCGTAATGACGTACGTAAGTCATCGCATCTTGTATGTATTCCTGCATGTTCCGTGGACTGCCGATGTAGCTTGAAGGTAAAATGAAAGCATTACCGATGTCATTGGGATTTAAATTTCCATCGATGTTTCCAGCAGCAGTATCTCGTAAGTGAATATATTCTTCCGATCTTAGTTTTGCCTGGTTGAATCGAAGGAATCGCAAGCGTTCGCTTTCGACCTTAGCTTACATATCAACCATGTATTGATGGAACAGCTGACGATATCGAAGGATATAATTGTCTTGACGTAGTCTAACCATTATTCGGTGTGCGTAGTAGTTCATTGAGCTAACTTTCTTATTTCTGTAATCACCTAAAATAAAAAATTAAATGCAATACGAAATTAAAATCTATACATACAGTAAGAAAGTAAATAGATAATTGTCAAATTTACCGGTATTTGATCATAGATATTTTGTCAACTGGAACACGAACCATGATAACAGCAACCTCATCAACAGTTGGAGCGTTGAATCTACCAGCATGTTCACCTAATAGTACTTTGTCGGCTTTTATGACGATTTGACAATTGTCATTTCGCAGTCGTGGCGAAACTCTTTTGATCAATTGAATTAGTTGATTGTGATCTTCTAAAAAATTTTCCAATAATATCACAATTTCTCTTTTCCCTGCTTGTTCAATAAAATTATACAGGCACCGAGTCGTCACACGCACAATCTGGCATTGGAATCAGTGAACCAATTATATGGAACACCTGGCCATAACTTCGAATTTAAAATTTAATGTAGTTTCAAAATTACGTCCATCGGATGCACGATCGAAAATATTAGTTGCCCCAAATGACGTCATTTGGAAGCAAGCACAACTTTGCCTGATGCGCAGCACATGCCGGCTGCTTCATTCCGAAATTTCAATGCCTGAAAATATTGACATACTTTATCCATTCCACCGATAGCAATTTTTGAATGCGCTGAGTAGTTAATATCTGGTGCATATTCAAAGGCAAGCCGAACGAATGATGCACGTGTTAATGAGCGGCTGATCCGTTGCCTTCGTCAATCTAGTATTCGTACTGTAGCTATGTTTGGTTCTCGTGCCGCTCTTATTCTCGTAATATTCTGTTGCAGACGTTCGTTGTGCACGACTTTCTGCAGTCCTGATTCTTTGAGCTGCATTTATTGTTTCGATTTGTTGCGGTAATTGCTGAGCTCTTTCAACACGTTTGCGTCGTGACGCTTTGCTGCTCGCGTTGTTGAGGTTAGATTTTTTCGGTGGCATGTTCACTGTATCTTCATTACAATATGATTCAATTTACACTTCAGTCTAAGTAACACGTGGCCGGTTATACCAACACCAAAAATTTAAAAATTGGAAATAATTGGATTATATGGTATTTCGTTCACTATTCACCGAGTCAGCTTTTCGGAGCTGCGAACGCCATCTGTTAGAATCATACGGTATTTCGTTCACTATTCACCGAGACAGCTTATCGGAGCTGCGAACGCCATCTGTTAGAATCATTTGGAGTTAACAAATAATTGTGACTGTCAAATAACAACAGACAAATAAATAGCAATTAATTAAAATTCTCCTTTTTTTTTTTATTCATCTGCATTAATAAAAAGAAAACAAAAAATAAAAAAAAATTTTTAGAAATAAAAAAATTGTTTACCATGTCGCACGCGACAAACTTAAAAAACGTTTATAACCGAATGTACTACTTATATTTCACAACATTTTTTTTTAATACTTAAATATCCAATTTTATGTTTGGACTCAAGTTTTGATGGTCATTCGACAAATTTCTTCGACGCACTGATAACAAATGTTCTTTTTCAATGTCGCACGCGGCAATGAAATAAACTGATAATCTGATAAGAAATTCTTAGTAATTAGCAATCGCATCGTTCCTTTTACATTATTGTTGTAATCTTTGGTTATTAGCCGATATTACAAATAGTGAATATCAATGTAGTTTAACTCTCTTTACGAAAATTATTTAAAACAAATTGTGCCGCTGAAATGCTAAAAACTAAACTTTCGCACATTTGAGACTTTGGATTAAAATATTTCGAAATGTGTTATAAGTAAATGTTAAACATTATTAAATTAGTTAAATTTAATATGTTTCCTATAAAAGTGTGTGAAAAAAGCATTCTTTTATTGACTTTGAATTTTTTTGTCGCGGTTGACCTTTTGGGAGAATTACCCATATGTAATAAAGCTTACTACTCGTAAAGTTTTGCATTTGTAAGTCTTCTCATTAAGACATGAGACAATGAAACACAAAGTAGAATTATATCAAAATTTGCCATCAAGCAACAAAGTTCGAGGTTGGCCGAGTGGAGAGCGTCGTGGTCAATGTTTATGTTTTACTTTTTAAGCCCTTTTTTATTTGGATTTTATTTTTAAATAAATAATCTAAAATCTGAAAAGATATACTCCATATTTTTTGGGTATTGACCAAATATATGCAGACTCCAAAAAGCAAAGTTGCCAATAAAAAACACACACATGTATAAGCAAATGCAAACTTGACAGGAGGCTGCACAAAATGGGTAGCTGCACTTACAGGACTATATATTGAGTAAACAGATTTTGCCAGATATGAGCGATATATCAAAAGTTGCGTCATCTCAAAAGCTATCTCCACGTGCAATATAAAAAGGCCCAACCAACAAATTTTGAAAAATAATTTTTTTTCTTAAAAAATAAGTTTATTTTCAGTGTATTTTTTTTTTTTTTGTGTACTATATAGACGTTTGGTCTCAAAGAAAGTGAAATAGATATTTAAAAAACCCTTTCAACGGTGTAAAGCTCTTTTTAATATCTTAATATCTTAATTATAAAGTTATGAATTTTATAATTAACAACGTTTTTTTAATTTTTTGACGTCAGTATTTCAAAAAGTTGTCGAACAATAGTTGCTCATATGATAGTAACAAACATTTTCCAATTTTTTTTCAGGATTGTTAAGAAAAAAATAGTGCAAAGAGGCAAACCGACAACCGACAACTGGCTTCATTTGAAGAAGAAGAAAAATTCGAATTTTTCGAATAACTGAATGAAATGTCGGATGGGGTCGATTGAGGTACCAATCGACGCGTATTTAGCTATAGAATGCGAAATATTCTATCTGGGGACTAAAATGTGTCCACCAGCCCCACTTTAGTGATTAAAAATTTTTTTACTTTCACCCTAATTTCTCTCAAACCCAATAACTTTTGGAATATGTTTCGGCAAAAATTATCTAATTGAAACAATACCTTTCGATTGGTATATAATTCATTTAGATCGGTTGCCTACAGAAAATTTTTAATTCTTCGGCTATATATAGAGTTTCCTCGCGCACGCTAAGGCTGCAGGTCGTCACCTCGTGGACTTCCGTCCACAGTGATTAATTTTGAAACACCTTTTTTTGACATGGCCCCACGTTGGGCGCCAATTAAATTTGTTCCGAAGTTTACTTTTTAAAAAATAATTTTTATTTTATTTCTTTATTTTTACAAACTTCAACCTTAATCGACTTAATGCTATTTCCACTTTTTACTCCACAATTATATATTAGTTTATACTCGGATCAATCCCGACTTAAGACTGCTTTCGCTATCAATATTGATTTACCATCAAACCTCGGCTTAAGAGAGAAACCTCAAAAATGACTATTTGTAAATCTAAACAATTGTCCTAAGAGACATTAAGAGTAACGGACAATTGGCTGATGCAATAATTGACTCATTGGTGAAAACTGATAAGATCGGAAGATATATCAAATTCGGACTGGCGGCGGCGAGCCAGTTCATATGTTTATCAGTCTGGCTCAGACCGTGGAAAAGTTTTAGAAATATGTTTACAGTTAAAACTGGATGTTTAGTCTGGGATAATTACTTGGTGGTTCTCAGACACGAATGAGGGGAAGGTTGACAAATAGGATATGACTCATCCAGCAGAGGCTTCTGCGATTTAAAATTATGTTTATATATTGTATTAGATTAGTTAAACTAGGGGTTGGATAACATACATACCACCTTCGTCCGAACAGCCAATATACTGGAAACATTTGTCCGCTATTCGTTTGGTTTTCGATCGTCTGTCTGATGGTGACTAGCTGATAGCTCTGGGTGACTTTAATATCCCAGAACTTATGTGGTAAAATGTTGAAAATTCATCGTCTTTACAGCTCAACTCCCAACACGACTTCCCTGCGGGCATGTTCGACATGTCAGTCGGGCAAATTAACCACGTTAGAAATTCTTTAGGTCGGCTGTTGGTCTTATGTTTCTTTTCTGATGCTGATGGAATTACTCTTTCCAGAACTTTGCCCCTTTCTAACCCCGAGGATCCATATCAGATCCATTCAGAAAGTTCGTTTCTTTCGTAAGGCTGATTTTATGAAATTAAATAAGGTAATTTCGGAATTTGATTGGCCTGATTTACTGACATGCGAAGATATAAACATCGCATTACAAAAACTGTATTACACTTTGAACCTATTTATTGTGCCGCTTGTGTGCCATGAAAATATCCGCCTGCTTCAACGAATATGATTATTTTACAAGGCACCCAATAAATTTAAGAAACAGGATGAGTATTCTCCAAGTTGGTCTTTAACTGATCGCCAAAAGAATGAAGGTTGGGACACTCCCTTAATACTATAAAAACTTTAATTAGCCAAAGCCTTTTAAAGTTATCACTTCAAGACTTTATGCGCCCCCTTTTAATGACTCACCACGTGATCAACTCCCACTTTAACTTTAATCCAATAAAACAGAGCATAGACAAAATAAAAAACCCATGAAGGAGTAATGAGTGGTACAATTGTTTTTTATTATGTTATTTTTTTTTAATAATTCAATATGTTAAATCCAATTTTTTGTTTATTCATTTCAAATGGGACCTTCTCCAAATATCCCCCATACAACGTCACTCATTAAATAAAAATTAAAGTATATATTCAAAAAAGTTATAACCATAATGTGTGATTGTTACCCGCAGGTGCTGTGGGAAAACAAAAATCCTGAACGCACTTCGTGGCAGCCGAGCTAGCTTGGAGCTAGATTAATCGAAATGTACGAGTAGTTTCATTTTTGTTCACTACTTAATTGCCGAAATATGCGCTGGGACGCAATCAACTTTTCGTGTTAAATTCTAATTAAATTCTCGAGGCGAATTGCGGCGTTCGCTTTTAGCCAAATCTGAATTCACTTTCACTGGAGGCGGCAACCTGGCCGTGTGAGTTCCCGTTATCAACTATTGGCAGCAGGCCAGGATTTTTCGTGACGAACAACTGTTGAACTGTTGGCAACACGCATACGAGTCGGAAAACGAAGCCAGGCCGAATCGGCAAAGAAAGCGAAACGGCTGACGGGTAAGGCTTTTTTGAAAAGGGGGTACCAGGTACCGCATTAAAGTGGGCAGAGTTTGTATACCAGGACCCCAGCCAGGCTGACTCCCGGCATGGGAGAAGTGACACCTTAGTCCGGCAGAGGTGGCAACCCAAGCGCATACGGTGCGGATACTCGCTAGATGTCCGGGCTATTTATTTGAGAGGAGGATCCCTGAGGAGGGTCCTGCTATGGGATTTTCGGTTTATTACAAGATAAAACCCTTGCCTTACCCTAGTTATTGCCAATGCAACAACGAAAAGCTAGGCCCAGGCTTAGAGGTTTTGTAGACTTGGGTTAACAACCAGACTTTTTCGGAGCTTTTAAATTTATGTTTGACTTTTGTGCTTTTGAACTATCAACAATTTGCATTACACAATTTTAATTATCGACAAATAAAGGTACGCTATACGAATTTACTACACGAACAATCATGGGCTGCAATCCTCATATAAGTAAGGTGGAAAAGCTGCAGCGGTTGCTCTCTTGTTTTCGCGACTCATTGGACCCAGCTACCCAGGCCAAGTGGGAGGAAGGTGAAATTTTGAACTTCTTCTTACTTGGCATGATCGACTTCTTGGGAGTCGATGGCTGAATTTTTGGAGCTGGGATTTTAGAGTACTGCATGCTAAGGATCGTTCTTTAACATCACTAATTCACCTTCCCCTGCCTGTATATTTTGTGGTGAGTGGTCCCAGGTAGTGTCTATATCACATTTTTCAAAGTCTATTTATACATTTTTTTTTATTTTTTCCGAGGTTCGTGAGGTGCAAGGCCACGTAGAAACTTAAGAATGGAGCATGTAATTATTTAAGCTCTGTTTATGTTGTTTACAATGCCTTCGGACTGTGGGTTTTAAGCCTGAACTTTAAGAAGACTTGGATATTTGCGGTTTCTGGTTCTATTGCGCTTTTGGGATCCATGTATTCAGGTGTCTAGTCGTTATTTGAATAAAATATTATCTATTTCGTGATGATTGCAATTAATATGGTTATTTTTGGACAGGTGTTACAAAGGTGAGAAGACCTTATTCATTGGCTGTTCAATCGAGTTCTATCTAAGCTATTGAACTTCCTATTTCTCAATTTTTCTTGCGACAGAGAATTATTGCTCAGAAAGTTTCAAGTGAATGTGAGTCCGAAATCGAAAACACCATCGCATTCTATTCAATTTCCAGCTTAAGGCCATTTGCTGCTCGTCCCAAAGGAACATCAATAAAAAAATTCATTTCAACCGGATGGAATCTTTTTTTACATTTTCGACCAACGCTTTTGACTATCTCATCCAGACGTGCCCATCAAGGGTCCATGTTAAGTGCCTATCTCTGCTTCTTTGACATTTTTGCGTGATATCCTGCCAATTTGCGGCGCTGTTTTGCTTGGGAACAGCGATTGCTTTTTTGCCCGCAATGGGAGCAAAGGACTTCATTTTGGCAAACAGACAAGGCGGCCCTAAAAAGTTAGGCTAAATGTAAAAATGTGCAACAGAGATTCCAGTTAATAACGAAGTTAATTGGGCATTCCTTTCACTTTGCTATGTTATTTAAGATATCGTATAAACCTACGATACTATGGACTTTGTTTTTAAATGAATAATAGTGAACTCTTCTTAATTTTGTAATGGAAATATAAGTCCTTTTTATACCAGTAGCCAACCGAAAAAAGCATCAGGGTAACCTTAGGATTTATATTATTAACCTCATACAGTTGAGATCAGCCTCCTATAATAACCTGAGCAGTTAAGACTCTGACATCCTTCTTTCCTTATTTTCTTTATTTTTATTTATTTTTTGTATTATGGCTTAGTTTTACGAACCAATCGTTAATCCAATCAAGGAATTAGAATCGCTTAGCAAATAAACACAAAAAAAAGGAGGGGAATAGTTTTTGGGTATTTACAAAATAAATCATATTATTTTCTAAATAAATTTATTCCCTTTACGTGCAATCGCTACACTGAATATCCAGTTATTTCCCTTGAGATATTCCAAAATATTGTTTGAAACGAAGTTTCTTATGACGCGTTATGAGTTTGGTGGATGAGGGCTAGCCGAGAAAAATCGAAACATAACGTTAAACGGATTTCCGGCTTCTTCTCCTTCGTAGAGTGATAGGATATAACCATTTCTCCTCCCTCTCCCTCTCTCTCTCTTATTATCTCTTATTTAAAAAATGCGACATATGATTTTGAAATTGTAAGTCATATGTGTCTTCAGTTTTCTTTGTCAATCTAAGTTGTCTCTCAGTCAGTTTCAATTTTCAATTTCATTTTTCAATTTCAATTTTAAATTTTTAATTTAAATTTTGAATTGCAATTTTTAATGTTAACTTTTAATTAAATTTTCAATTTTAATTTTCAAATTCAATTTTCAATTTCAATTTTAAAATCCAATTTTCAATTTTAATTTTCAACTTGAACTTTCAATTTCGATTTTCATTTTCAAATTTCAATTTTCAATTTGAACTTTTAATTTCAATTTTCAATTTCTTTTTTCAATTTCCATTTTTATTTTCAATTTTTCATTCCAATTTTCAATTTTAATTTTCAATTGCATTTCATCTCTTCTTGCATTATTTCTCATTTTTTTTTTATTTTTTGATATTTTTTGTCTTTATTATAATTTGACGTGTGATATTTTGACGTACTGATTAGATTTAGTAAAAGTAAATAAAATAAGTAAAAGTAAAAATCATTTTTATATAAATGTTGTAAATTATTGTTGTAAATCCTTTTTCGCCTTCATTCACTCCTGTTTCTCTTTCATTGACCTTCATCTCGTCATGCCTGCTAATCGAAAACATTCCAACATGTACCTAGACATCAACTGTTTTTTTCTTAAATTTATTCTCTTTACTTATTTTAATGTGCAATCGCTATTCGGAACATCGAGTTATTCCCTTGAGATGTTCCGAAATATTTTTTATTTTTAAATGTGTTTTGGTTTTCAGCGGATACAATTCTCTTATCCTTCTTTCCATATTTTCTTTTACTGTTAATTTTTATTATCTAATTTTTATATTATCTAGCAATCGCTTTAGAAGTAAGATACTTGGCCGATCCGTCTTGTTTTCTTGTTCTTTTTTATTTTTCCAAAGCAATTAAAACAAGTATTATTTTATTTAGTTTCTTTTTATTTTTATTTTTTCTACAAGTTGGTCCTTAACTGATCGCCAAAAGAATGCAGGTGGGGACACTCCTTATTTTTTTTACTTTAAAAACTTTAATTAGGTAAGCCTTAATGGTTATCATGTAAGGTTATTACTTCAACACTTTATGGGCCCTCTTTTAATGACGCATCATGTGATCAACTCCTACTTCAACTGTAATCCAATAAAATAGAGTGTAATAGCGAACATAAAAGGCTCATAAAGGACTAACGGCTGGTAAAATTTTTTTATTAAGCTTTTTTTTTTATTCATTCAATATGTTAAATCCAATCTTTTGTTTATTCATTTCAAAGGGGACCTTCTTTAAATACCCTCAAATAACGTAACTCATTAAATAAAAATTAAAATGTATAAATTAAATATATTTATCCTCTCTTTATCTTAACTTCCTTATCTTCACTTCCTCTCTTTATCTTAAAGCGGACGTACGTGTTATTTTGTGCGCACTGCGTTTTTATAAATTTGTAATAAGCTTTCCATAAACAATCGGTGTTTATTCCTTTACACAAATAAAAAAAAAAAAAACAAATTAATCTCCCCCTTTCGTTTCCCTGGTACAGTGGTTCAAGGTTCCTATAATAAAAACAAATAATATTAATAAATAAATTTTTAATTTATAATAATTTTTAAAGTCTTGTAATAAGACAATCTCCTCTGCCCAGTCTACCATCCACTGCTGGCTTTGTGAAAATGTTTTACACGCTAAGTGTGCCGGGTTCACGGCCTCCGTTTCGGATGCTATTTCACGTAGGTCTGGTCTCCACTTTTTCTGTAACGGGGGTTCTGCGGTTCAGGACGAAATGAGATCGTTCTTGAGGCAGACTAAAAGTGAATTCAAGGAGTTGATTAGCGGTTTTCGTAAAATCAATGACCAACTCTGTGCGCTCAATACACAGTTTAGTAGTCTTCAACTACTAAATGAGTCTTCAAAGCGTAAGAAATCCTCTCTTAGTGAAGTAATTGTGGTAATAATCTTCATCCTGCTCAGCCGACTACTATGCAGCCGCTTATATCTCTGGCTTCCGAATATTTCCGAATTAATGAACAATTTTTTAAATATATAAATCCGATTTGTCCTCTGCGGCATCGCTTCAAGTGATCCCAGACCCAATAATTCAAACTGTAACAGTCACCAAACAGGGTAATCAACCGTCCGGACCCCCGTTACGTACTGATGCCGCAGTATTAGTTACGGCGGCACCAAAACCCTTGACGGTGATCCCACCATCGAAACACATTTTTGTTTCCCGGCTTGCCCCTGATACTTCGAAGATTGATATCTCGGCTTACATTAAAGCCAAAACAAAAGTCAACAAAAAGGTGGGGGATATTACAAAATTCAAATATTCATACACCAGGCACACGTCATCTTTCAAAAAACGTATGCCCTTGCAGATGTTCGAGACGATTTGTTCCGCCAGCTTTTGGCCAGAGAACATCAGCCAAGTACGGTGAAAAAAAAGATAACCAAACCTGCGGTTAACGGCCTCTGATGAACCTTCCACCTCATTTTCCTCAGTTTCAAAAAACTAACTGGCAACATTTGTCCGCTATTCGTTTGGTTTTCGATCGTCTGTCTGATGGTGACTAGCTGATAGCTCTGGGTGACTTTAATATCCCAGAACTTATGTGGTCAATGTTGAAAATTTATCGTCTTTACAGCTTAACTCCCACCACGACTTCCCTGCGGGCATGTTCGACATGTCAGTCGGGCAAATTAACCACGTTAGAAATTCTTTAGGTCGGCTGTTGGTCTTATGTTTCTTTTCTGATGCTGATGGAATTACTCTTTCCAGAACTTTGCCCCTTTTTAACCCCGAGGATCCATATCAGATCCATACAGAAAGTTCGTTTCTTTCGTAAGGCTGATTTTATGAAATTAAATAAGGTAATTTCGGAATTTGATTGGTCTGATTTACTGGCATGCGAAGATATAAACATCGCATTACAAAAACTGTATTACACTATGAAAATATCCGTCTGCTTCAACGAATATGATTATTTTACAAGCCTTATAAATTTAAGGAACAGTATGAGTAGACTTTTAAATAAACATAGAATATCTGGCTGTACAGTTAGTTATTCAGGAGTAGCTCGGTCCCATTTCACCGTTAATATCGCTGAATGTTATTGGAGTTATATTCGCCGCTGCCGGATTCAGTTTACTCAGGATCCGAAGCAGTTTTATCACTTTGTAAACACTAAGCGTAAACATGTATCTTTTCGCCCACTGCCTACGTTTGAGAACTCTTATGCGAACACTGATCAGGCAATGGCCGATCTCTTCTTAAGGTTAAGCCCGTGTATTCGCCAGGCCCTGATGGAGTACTGGGCTGTGTTCTGAAGAACTGCGCCGAGGCTCTGTGCAAACCGCTCGTTAAACTTTTTAATTTATCGCTGGAAACTTCGATCTTTCCCCTTATTTGGAAGGCATCTTTCATAAATCCGCTGCATAAAAAAGGGATTTATATTATTAACCTCATACAGTTGAGATCAGCCTCCTATAATAACCTGAGCAGTTAAGACTCTGACATCCTTCTTTCCTTATTTTCTTTATTTTTATTTATTTTTTGTATTATGGCTTAGTTTTACGAACCAATCGTTAATCCAATCAAGGAATTAGAATCGCTTAGCAAATAAACACAAAAAAAAGGAGGGGAATAGTTTTTGGGTATTTACAAAATAAATCATATTATTTTCTAAATAAATTTATTCCCTTTACGTGCAATCGCTACACTGAATATCCAGTTATTTCCCTTGAGATATTCCAAAATATTGTTTGAAACGAAGTTTCTTATGACGCGTTATGAGTTTGGTGGATGAGGGCTAGCCGAGAAAAATCGAAACATAACGTTAAACGGATTTCCGGCTTCTTCTCCTTCGTAGAGTGATAGGATATAACCATTTCTCCTCCCTCTCCCTCTCTCTCTCTTATTATCTCTTATTTAAAAAATGCGACATATGATTTTGAAATTGTAAGTCATATGTGTCTTCAGTTTTCTTTGTCAATCTAAGTTGTCTCTCAGTCAGTTTCAATTTTCAATTTCATTTTTCAATTTCAATTTTAAATTTTTAATTTAAATTTTGAATTGCAATTTTTAATGTTAACTTTTAATTAAATTTTCAATTTTAATTTTCAAATTCAATTTTCAATTTCAATTTTAAAATCCAATTTTCAATTTTAATTTTCAACTTGAACTTTCAATTTCGATTTTCATTTTCAAATTTCAATTTTCAATTTCTTTTTTCAATTTCCATTTTTATTTTCAATTTTTCATTCCAATTTTCAATTTTAATTTTCAATTGCATTTCATCTCTTCTTGCATTATTTCTCATTTTTTTTTTATTTTTTGATATTTTTTGTCTTTATTATAATTTGACGTGTGATATTTTGACGTACTGATTAGATTTAGTAAAAGTAAATAAAATAAGTAAAAGTAAAAATCATTTTTATATAAATGTTGTAAATTATTGTTGTAAATCCTTTTTCGCCTTCATTCACTCCTGTTTCTCTTTGATTGACCTTCATCTCGTCATGCCTGCTAATCGAAAACATTCCAACATGTACCTAGACATCAACTGTTTTTTTCTTAAATTTATTCTCTTTACTTATTTTAATGTGCAATCGCTATTCTGAACATCGAGTTATTCCCTTGAGATGTTCCGAAATATTTTTTATTTTTAAATGTGTTTTGGTTTTCAGCGGATACAATTCTCTTATCCTTCTTTCCATATTTTCTTTTACTGTTAATTTTTATTATCTAATTTTTATATTATCTAGCAATCGCTTTAGAAGTAAGATACTTGGCCGATCCGTCTTGTTTTCTTGTTCTTTTTTATTTTTCCAAAGCAATTAAAACAATTATTATTTTATTTAGTTTCTTTTTATTTTTATTTTTTCTACAAGTTGGTCCTTAACTGATCGCCAAAAGAATGCAGGTGGGGACACTCCTTATTTTTTTTACTTTAAAAACTTTAATTAGGTAAGCCTTAATGGTTATCATGTAAGGTTATTACTTCAACACTTTATGGGCCCTCTTTTAATGACGCATCATGTGATCAACTCCTACTTCAACTGTAATCCAATAAAATAGAGTGTAATAGCGAACATAAAAGGCTCATAAAGGACTAACGGGTGGTAAACTTTTTTTATTAAGCTTTTTTTTTTATTCATTCAATATGTTAAATCCAATCTTTTGTTTATTCATTTCAAAGGGGACCTTCTTTAAATACCCTCAAATAACGTAACTCATTAAATAAAAATTAAAATGTATAAATTAAATATATTTATCCTCTCTTTATCTTAACTTCCTTATCTTCACTTCCTCTCTTTATCTTAAAGCGGACGTACGTGTTATTTTGTGCGCACTGCGTTTTTATAAATTTGTAATAAGCTTTCCATAAACAATCGGTGTTTATTCCTTTACACAAATAAAAAAAAAAAAAAACAAATTAATCTCCCCCTTTCGTTTCCCTGGTACAGTGGTTCAAGGTTCCTATAATAAAAACAAATAATATTAATAAATAAATTTTTAATTTATAATAATTTTTAAAGTCTTGTAATAAGACAATCTCCTCTGCCCAGTCTACCATCCACTGCTGGCTTTGTGAAAATGTTTTACACGCTAAGTGTGCCGGGTTCACGGCCTCCGTTTCGGATGCTATTTCACGTAGGTCTGGTCTCCACTTTTTCTGTAACGGGGGTTCTGCGGTTCAGGACGAAATGAGATCGTTCTTGAGGCAGACTAAAAGTGAATTCAAGGAGTTGATTAGCGGTTTTCGTAAAATCAATGACCAACTCTGTGCGCTCAATACACAGTTTAGTAGTCTTCAACTACTAAATGAGTCTTCAAAGCGTAAGAAATCCTCTCTTAGTGAAGTAATTGTGGTAATAATCTTCATCCTGCTCAGCCGACTACTATGCAGCCGCTTATATCTCTGGCTTCCGAATATTTCCGAATTAATGAACAATTTTTTTAAATATATAAATCCGATTTGTCCTCTGCGGCATCGCTTCAAGTGATCCCAGACCCAATAATTCAAACTGTAACAGTCACCAAACAGGGTAATCAACCGTCCGGACCCCCGTTACGTACTGATGCCGCAGTATTAGTTACGGCGGCACCAAAACCCTTGACGGTGATCCCACCATCGAAACACATTTTTGTTTCCCGGCTTTCCCCTGATACTTCGAAGATTGATATCTCGGCTTACATTAAAGCCAAAACAAAAGTCAACAAAAAGGTGGGGGATATTACAAAATTCAAATATTCATACACCAGGCACACGTCATCTTTCAAAAAACGTATGCCCTTGCAGATGTTCGAGACGATTTGTTCCGCCAGCTTTTGGCCAGAGAACATCAGCCAAGTACGGTGAAAAAAAAGATAACCAAACCTGCGGTTAACGGCCTCTGATGAACCTTCCACCTCATTTTCCTCAGTTTCAAAAAACTAACTGGCAACATTTGTCCGCTATTCGTTTGGTTTTCGATCGTCTGTCTGATGGTGACTAGCTGATAGCTCTGGGTGACTTTAATATCCCAGAACTTATGTGGTCAATGTTGAAAATTTATCGTCTTTACAGCTTAACTCCCACCACGACTTCCCTGCGGGCATGTTCGACATATCAGTCGGGCAAATTAACCACGTTAGAAATTCTTTAGGTCGGCTGTTGGTCTTATGTTTCTTTTCTGATGCTGATGGAATTACTCTTTCCAGAACTTTGCCCCTTTTTAACCCCGAGGATCCATATCAGATCCATTCAGAAAGTTCGTTTCTTTCGTAAGGCTGATTTTATGAAATTAAATAAGGTAATTTCGGAATTTGATTGGTCTGATTTACTGGCATGCGAAGATATAAACATCGCATTACAAAAACTGTATTACACTATGAAAATATCCGTCTGCTTCAACGAATATGATTATTTTACAAGCCTTATAAATTTAAGGAACAGTATGAGTAGACTTTTAAATAAACATAGAATATCTGGCTGTACAGTTAGTTATTCAGGAGTAGCTCGGTCCCATTTCACCGTGAATATCGCTGAATGTTATTGGAGTTATATTCGCCGCTGCCGGATTCAGTTTACTCAGGATCCGAAGCAGTTTTATCACTTTGTAAACACTAAGCGTAAACATGTATCTTTTCGCCCACTGCCTACGTTTGAGAACTCTTATGAGAACACTGATCAGGCAATGGCCGATCTCTTCTTAAGGTTAAGCCCGTGTATTCGCCAGGCCCTGATGGAGTACTGGGCTGTGTTCTGAAGAACTGCGCCGAGGCTCTGTGCAAACCGCTCGTTATACTTTTAAATTTATCGCTGGAAACTTCGATCTTTCCCCTTATTTGGAAGGCATCTTTCATAAATCCGCTGCATAAAATATTATTAACCTCATACAGTTGAGATCAGCCTCCTATAATAACCTGAGCAGTTAAGACTCTGACATCCTTCTTTCCTTATTTTCTTTATTTTTATTTATTTTTTGTATTATGGCTTAGTTTTACGAACCAATCGTTAATCCAATCAAGGAATTAGAATCGCTTAGCAAATAAACACAAAAAAAAGGAGGGGAATAGTTTTTGGGTACTTACAAAATAAATCATATTATTTTCTAAATAAATTTATTCCCTTTACGTGCAATCGCTACACTGAATATCCAGTTATTTCCCTTGAGATATTCCAAAATATTGTTTGAAACGAAGTTTCTTATGATGCGTTATGAGTTTGGTGGATGAGGGCTAGCCGAGAAAAATCGAAACATAACGTTAAACGGATTTCCGGCTTCTTCTCCTTCGTAGAGTGATAGGATATAACCATTTCTCCTCCCTCTCCCTCTCTCTCTCTTATTATCTCTTATTTAAAAAATGCGACATATGATTTTGAAATTGTAAGTCATATGTGTCTTCAGTTTTCTTTGTCAATCTAAGTTGTCTCTCAGTCAGTTTCAATTTTCAATTTCATTTTTCAATTTCAATTTTAAATTTTTAATTTAAATTTTGAATTGCAATTTTTAATGTTAACTTTTAATTAAATTTTCAATTTTAATTTTCAAATTCAATTTTCAATTTCAATTTTAAAATCCAATTTTCAATTTTAATTTTCAACTTGAACTTTCAATTTCGATTTTCATTTTCAAATTTCAATTTTCAATTTGAACTTTTAATTTCAATTTTCAATTTCTTTTTTCAATTTCCATTTTTATTTTCAATTTTTCATTCCAATTTTCAATTTTAATTTTCAATTGCATTTCATCTCTTCTTGCATTATTTCTCATTTTTTTTTTATTTTTTGATATTTTTTGTCTTTATTATAATTTGACGTGTGATATTTTGACGTACTGATTAGATTTAGTAAAAGTAAATAAAATAAGTAAAAGTAAAAATCATTTTTATATAAATGTTGTAAATTATTGTTGTAAATCCTTTTTCGCCTTCATTCACTCCTGTTTCTCTTTCATTGACCTTCATCTCGTCATGCCTGCTAATCGAAAACATTCCAACATGTACCTAGACATCAACTGTTTTTTTCTTAAATTTATTCTCTTTACTTATTTTAATGTGCAATCGCTATTCTGAACATCGAGTTATTCCCTTGAGATGTTCCGAAATATTTTTTATTTTTAAATGTGTTTTGGTTTTCAGCGGATACAATTCTCTTATCCTTCTTTCCATATTTTCTTTTACTGTTAATTTTTATTATCTAATTTTTATATTATCTAGCAATCGCTTTAGAAGTAAGATACTTGGCCGATCCGTCTTATTTTCTTGTTCTTTTTTATTTTTCCAAAGCAATTAAAACAATTATTATTTTATTTAGTTTCTTTTTATTTTTATTTTTTCTACAAGTTGGTCCTTAACTGATCGCCAAAAGAATGCAGGTGGGGACACTCCTTATTTTTTTACTTTAAAAACTTTAATTAGGTAAGCCTTAATGGTTATCATGTAAGGTTATTACTTCAACACTTTATGGGCCCTCTTTTAATGACGCATCATGTGATCAACTCCTACTTCAACTGTAATCCAATAAAATAGAGTGTAATAGCGAACATAAAAGGCTCATAAAGGACTAACGGGTGGTAAACTTTTTTTATTAAGCTTTTTTTTTTATTCATTCAATATGTTAAATCCAATCTTTTGTTTATTCATTTCAAAGGGGACCTTCTTTAAATACCCTCAAATAACGTAACTCATTAAATAAAAATTAAAATGTATAAATTAAATATATTTATCCTCTCTTTATCTTAACTTCCTTATCTTCACTTCCTCTCTTTATCTTAAAGCGGACGTACGTGTTATTTTGTGCGCACTGCGTTTTTATAAATTTGTAATAAGCTTTCCATAAACAATCGGTGTTTATTCCTTTACACAAATAAAAAAAAAAAAAACAAATTAATCTCCCCCTTTCGTTTCCCTGGTACAGTGGTTCAAGGTTCCTATAATAAAAACAAATAATATTAATAAATAAATTTTTAATTTATAATAATTTTTAAAGTCTTGTAATAAGACAATCTCCTCTGCCCAGTCTACCATCCACTGCTGGCTTTGTGAAAATGTTTTACACGCTAAGTGTGCCGGGTTCACGGCCTCCGTTTCGGATGCTATTTCACGTAGGTCTGGTCTCCACTTTTTCTGTAACGGGGGTTCTGCGGTTCAGGACGAAATGAGATCGTTCTTGAGGCAGACTAAAAGTGAATTCAAGGAGTTGATTAGCGGTTTTCGTAAAATCAATGACCAACTCTGTGCGCTCAATACACAGTTTAGTAGTCTTCAACTACTAAATGAGTCTTCAAAGCGTAAGAAATCCTCTCTTAGTGAAGTAATTGTGGTAATAATCTTCATCCTGCTCAGCCGACTACTATGCAGCCGCTTATATCTCTGGCTTCCGAATATTTCCGAATTAATGAACAATTTTTTTAAATATATAAATCCGATTTGTCCTCTGCGGCATCGCTTCAAGTGATCCCAGACCCAATAATTCAAACTTTAACAGTCACCAAACAGGGTAATCAACCGTCCGGACCCCCGGTACGTACTGATGCCGCAGTATTAGTTACGGCGGCACCAAAACCCTTGACGGTGATCCCACCATCGAAACACATTTTTGTTTCCCGGCTTTCCCCTGATACTTCGAAGATTGATATCTCGGCTTACATTAAAGCCAAAACAAAAGTCAACAAAAAGGTGGGGGATATTACAAAATTCAAATATTCATACACCAGGCACACATCATCTTTCAAAAAACGTATGCCCTTGCAGATGTTCGAGACGATTTGTTCCGCCAGCTTTTGGCCAGAGAACATCAGCCAAGTACGGTGAAAAAAAAGATAACCAAACCTGCGGTTAACGGCCTCTGATGAACCTTCCACCTCATTTTCCTCAGTTTCAAAAATCTAACTGGCAACATTTGTCCGCTATTCGTTTGGTTTTCGATCGTCTGTCTGATGGTGACTAGCTAATAGCTCTGGGTGACTTTAATATCCCAGAACTTATGTGGTCAAATGTTGAAAATTTATCGTCTTTACAGCTTAACTCCCACCACGACATCCCTGCGGGCATGTTCGACATGTCAGTCGGGCAAATTAACCACGTTAGAAATTCTTTAGGTCGGCTGTTGGTCTTATGTTTCTTTTCTGATGCTGATGGAATTACTCTTTCCAGAACTTTGCCCCTTTTTAACCCCGAGGATCCATATCAGATCCATTCAGAAAGTTCGTTTCTTTCGTAAGGCTGATTTTATGAAATTAAATAAGGTAATTTCGGAATTTGATTGGTCTGATTTACTGGCATGCGAAGATATAAACATCGCATTACAAAAACTGTATTACACTATGAAAATATCCGTCTGCTTCAACGAATATGATTATTTTACAAGCCTTATAAATTTAAGGAACAGTATGAGTAGACTTTTAAATAAACATAGAATATCTGGCTGTACAGTTAGTTATTCAGGAGTAGCTCGGTCCCATTTCACCGTGAATATCGCTGAATGTTATTGGAGTTATATTCGCCGCTGCCGGATTCAGTTTACTCAGGATCCGAAGCAGTTTTATCACTTTGTAAACACTAAGCGTAAACATGTATCTTTTCGCCCACTGCCTACGTTTGAGAACTCTTATGCGAACACTGATCAGGCAATGGCCGATCTCTTCTTAAGGTTAAGCCCGTGTATTCGCCAGGCCCTGATGGAGTACTGGGCTGTGTTCTGAAGAACTGCGCCGAGGCTCTGTGCAAACCGCTCGTTAAACTTTTTAATTTATCGCTGGAAACTTCGATCTTTCCCCTTATTTGGAAGGCATCTTTCATAAATCCGCTGCATAAAAAAGGGATTTATATTATTAACCTCATACAGTTGAGATCAGCCTCCTATAATAACCTGAACAGATAAGACTCTGACATCCTTCTTTCCTTATTTTCTTTATTTTTATTTATTTTTTGTATTATGGCTTAGTTTTACGAACCAATCGTTAATCCAATCAAGGAATTAGAATCGCTTAGCAAATAAACACAAAAAAAGGAGGGGAATAGTTTTTGGGTATTTACAAAATAAATCATATTATTTTCTAAATAAATTTATTCCCTTTACGTGCAATCGCTACACTGAATATCCAGTTATTTCCCTTGAGATATTCCAAAATATTGTTTGAAACGAAGTTTCTTATGACGCGTTATGAGTTTGGTGGATGAGGGCTAGCCGAGAAAAATCGAAACATAACGTTAAACGGATTTCCGGCTTCTTCTCCTTCGTAGAGTGATAGGATATAACCATTTCTCCTCCCTCTCCCTCTCTCTCTCTTATTATCTCTTATTTAAAAAATGCGACATATGATTTTGAAATTGTAAGTCATATGTGTCTTCAGGTTTCTTTGTCAATCTAAGTTGTCTCTCAGTCAGTTTCAATTTTCAATTTCATTTTTCAATTTCAATTTTAAATTTTTAATTTAAATTTTGAATTGCAATTTTTAATGTTAACTTTTAATTAAATTTTCAATTTTAATTTTCAAATTCAATTTTCAATTTCAATTTTAAAATCCAATTTTCAATTTTAATTTTCAACTTGAACTTTCAATTTCGATTTTCATTTTCAAATTTCAATTTTCAATTTGAACTTTTAATTTCAATTTTCAATTTCTTTTTTCAATTTCCATTTTTATTTTCAATTTTTCATTCCAATTTTCAATTTTAATTTTCAATTGCATTTCATCTCTTCTTGCATTATTTCTCATTTTTTTTTTATTTTTTGATATTTTTTGTCTTTATTATAATTTGACGTGTGATATTTTGACGTACTGATTAGATTTAGTAAAAGTAAATAAAATAAGTAAAAGTAAAAATCATTTTTATATAAATGTTGTAAATTATTGTTGTAAATCCTTTTTCGCCTTCATTCACTCCTGTTTCTCTTTCATTGACCTTCATCTCGTCATGCCTGCTAATCGAAAACATTCCAACATGTACCTAGACATCAACTGTTTTTTTCTTAAATTTATTCTCTTTACTTATTTTAATGTGCAATCGCTATTCTGAACATCGAGTTATTCCCTTGAGATGTTCCGAAATATTTTTTATTTTTAAATGTGTTTTGGTTTTCAGCGGATACAATTCTCTTATCCTTCTTTCCATATTTTCTTTTACTGTTAATTTTTATTATCTAATTTTTATATTATCTAGCAATCGCTTTAGAAGTAAGATACTTGGCCGATCCGTCTTGTTTTCTTGTTCTTTTTTATTTTTCCAAAGCAATTAAAACAAGTATTATTTTATTTAGTTTCTTTTTATTTTTATTTTTTCTACAAGTTGGTCCTTAACTTATCGCCAAAAGAATGCAGGTGGGGACACTCCTTATTTTTTTTACTTTAAAAACTTTAATTAGGTAAGCCTTAATGGTTATCATGTAAGGTTATTACTTCAACACTTTATGGGCCCTCTTTTAATGACGCATCATGTGATCAACTCCTACTTCAACTGTAATCCAATAAAATAGAGTGTAATAGCGAACATAAAAGGCTCATAAAGGACTAACGGCTGGTAAAATTTTTTTATTAAGCTTTTTTTTTTATTCATTCAATATGTTAAATCCAATCTTTTGTTTATTCATTTCAAAGGGGACCTTCTTTAAATACCCTCAAATAACGTAACTCATTAAATAAAAATTAAAATGTATAAATTAAATATATTTATCCTCTCTTTATCTTAACTTCCTTATCTTCACTTCCTCTCTTTATCTTAAAGCGGACGGACGTGTTATTTTGTGCGCACTGCGTTTTTATAAATTTGTAATAAGCTTTCCATAAACAATCGGTGTTTATTCCTTTACACAAATAAAAAAAAAATAAAACAAATTAATCTCCCCCTTTCGTTTCCCTGGTACAGTGGTTCAAGGTTCCTATAATAAAAACAAATAATATTAATAAATAAATTTTTAATTTATAATAATTTTTAAAGTCTTGTAATAAGACAATCTCCTCTGCCCAGTCTACCATCCACTGCTGGCTTTGTGAAAATGTTTTACACGCTAAGTGTGCCGGGTTCACGGCCTCCGTTTCGGATGCTATTTCACGTAGGTCTGGTCTCCACTTTTTCTGTAAATGAGATCGTTCTTGAGGCAGACTAAAAGTGAATTCAAGGAGTTGATTAGCGGTTTTCGTAAAATCAATGACCAACTCTGTGCGCTCAATACACAGTTTAGTAGTCTTCAACTACTAAATGAGTCTTCAAAGCGTAAGAAATCCTCTCTTAGTGAAGTAATTGTGGTAATAATCTTCATCCTGCTCAGCCGACTACTATGCAGCCGCTTATATCTCTGGCTTCCGAATATTTCCGAATTAATGAACAATTTTTTTAAATATATAAATCCGATTTGTCCTCTGCGGCATCGCTTCAAGTGATCCCAGACCCAATAATTCAAACTTTAACAGTCACCAAACAGGGTAATCAACCGTCCGGACCCCCGGTACGTACTGATGCCGCAGTATTAGTTACGGCGGCACCAAAACCCTTGACGGTGATCCCACCATCGAAACACATTTTTGTTTCCCGGCTTGCCCCTGATACTTCGAAGATTGATATCTCGGCTTACATTAAAGCCAAAACAAAAGTCAACAAAAAGGTGGGGGATATTACAAAATTCAAATATTCATACACCAGGCACACGTCATCTTTCAAAAAACGTATGCCCTTGCAGATGTTCGAGACGATTTGTTCCGCCAGCTTTTGGCCAGAGAACATCAGCCAAGTACGGTGAAAAAAAAGATAACCAAACCTGCGGTTAACGGCCTCTGATGAACCTTCCACCTCATTTTCCTCAGTTTCAAAAAACTAACTGGCAACATTTGTCCGCTATTCGTTCGGTTTTCGATCGTCTGTCTGATGGTGACTAGCTGATAGCTCTGGGTGACTTTAATATCCCAGAACTTATGTGGTCAATGTTGAAAATTTATCGTCTTTACAGCTTAACTCCCACCACGACTTCCCTGCGGGCATGTTCGACATGTCAGTCGGGCAAATTAACCACGTTAGAAATTCTTTAGGTCGGCTGTTTTTCTTATGTTTCTTTTCTGATGCTGATGGAATTACTCTTTCCAGAACTTTGCCCCTTTTTAACCCCGAGGATCCATATCAGATCCATACAGAAAGTTCGTTTCTTTCGTAAGGCTGATTTTATGAAATTAAATAAGGTAATTTCGGAATTTGATTGGTCTGATTTACTGGCATGCGAAGATATAAACATCGCATTACAAAAACTGTATTACACTATGAAAATATCCGTCTGCTTCAACGAATATGATTATTTTACAAGCCTTATAAATTTAAGGAACAGTATGAGTAGACTTTTAAATAAACATAGAATATCTGGCTGTACAGTTAGTTATTCAGGAGTAGCTCGGTCCCATTTCACCGTTAATATCGCTGAATGTTATTGGAGTTATATTCGCCGCTGCCGGATTCAGTTTACTCAGGATCCGAAGCAGTTTTATCACTTTGTAAACACTAAGCGTAAACATGTATCTTTTCGCCCACTGCCTACGTTTGAGAACTCTTATGCGAACACTGATCAGGCAATGGCCGATCTCTTCTTAAGGTTAAGCCCGTGTATTCGCCAGGCCCTGATGGAGTACTGGGCTGTGTTCTGAAGAACTGCGCCGAGGCTCTGTGCAAACCGCTCGTTAAACTTTTTAATTTATCGCTGGAAACTTCGATCTTTCCCCTTATTTGGAAGGCATCTTTCATAAATCCGCTGCATAAAAAAGGGATTTATATTATTAACCTCATACAGTTGAGATCAGCCTCCTATAATAACCTGAGCAGTTAAGACTCTGACATCCTTCTTTCCTTATTTTCTTTATTTTTATTTATTTTTTGTATTATGGCTTAGTTTTACGAACCAATCGTTAATCCAATCAAGGAATTAGAATCGCTTAGCAAATAAACACAAAAAAAAGGAGGGGAATAGTTTTTGGGTATTTACAAAATAAATCATATTATTTTCTAAATAAATTTATTCCCTTTACGTGCAATCGCTACACTGAATATCCAGTTATTTCCCTTGAGATATTCCAAAATATTGTTTGAAACGAAGTTTCTTATGACGCGTTATGAGTTTGGTGGATGAGGGCTAGCCGAGAAAAATCGAAACATAACGTTAAACGGATTTCCGGCTTCTTCTCCTTCGTAGAGTGATAGGATATAACCATTTCTCCTCCCTCTCCCTCTCTCTCTCTTATTATCTCTTATTTAAACAAGAAAGGAAAGCTAAATTCGGGCGGAGCCGAAGTTGATATACCCTTGCAGTTCAGTCGCAGTCCGCTAGGTGGCGCCACGCATCTTACATTATTAGATATATAGCGGATCGTATATAGTCGGCCGATCCTTATGAAAATTGGCAGATCAGATTGCTTTTCCCAAAATAGAATCTGTACCAAATCCCATCTTTCTAACTTAAAAAACACCAAAGTTATGTCAATTTCGATCGTTCTATGACAGCTATAGGATATAGTCGGCCGATCCTTATGAAATTTTGTACACAAGATATTTTGGTCAAATATAACACGTGTGGAAAGTCTCAACTCTCTAACTTAAAAAACACCAAAGTTATGGCATTTCCGATCAATCAGTTATATGGCAGCTATAGGATATAGTCGACCGATCCCGGCCGTTCCGACTTATATACTACCTGCAAGGAAAAGAAGGATGTGTGCAAAGTTTCAACTCGATAGCTCTAAAACTGAGAGACTAGTTTGCGTAGAAACCGACAGACAGACGGACAGACAGACAGACGGACAGACGGACAGACGGACAGACGGACATGCTTATATCGACTCAGGAGGTGATCCTGATCAAGAATATATATACTTTATGGGGTCGGAGATGTCTCCTTCACTGCGTTGCACACTTTTGACCAAAATTATAATACCCTCTGCAAGGGTATAAAAATGCGACATATGATTTTGAAATTGTAAGTCATATGTGTCTTCAGTTTTCTTTGTCAATCTAAGTTGTCTCTCAGTCAGTTTCAATTTTCAATTTCATTTTTAAATTTCAATTTTAAATTTTTAATTTAAATTTTGAGATGCAATTTTTAATGTTAACTTTTAATTAAATTTTCAATTTTAATTTTCAAATTCAATTTTCAATTTCAATTTTAAAATCCAATTTTCAATTTTAATTTTCAACTTGAACTTTCAATTTCGATTTTCATTTTCAAATTTCAATTTTCAATTTGAACTTTTAATTTCAATTTTCAATTTCTTTTTTCAATTTCCATTTTTATTTTCAATTTTTCATTCCAATTTTCAATTTTAATTTTCAATTGCATTTCATCTCTTCTTGCATTATTTCTCATTTTTTTTTTATTTTTTGATATTTTTTGTCTTTATTATAATTTGACGTGTGATATTTTGACGTACTGATTAGATTTAGTAAAAGTAAATAAAATAAGTAAAAGTAAAAATCATTTTTATATAAATGTTGTAAATTATTGTTGTAAATCCTTTTTCGCCTTCATTCACTCCTGTTTCTCTTTCATTGACCTTCATCTCGTCATGCCTGCTAATCGAAAACATTCCAACATGTACCTAGACATCAACTGTTTTTTTCTTAAATTTATTCTCTTTACTTATTTTAATGTGCAATCGCTATTCTGAACATCGAGTTATTCCCTTGAGATGTTCCGAAATATTTTTTATTTTTAAATGTGTTTTGGTTTTCAGCGGATACAATTCTCTTATCCTTCTTTCCATATTTTCTTTTACTGTTAATTTTTATTATCTAATTTTTATATTATCTAGCAATCGCTTTAGAAGTAAGATACTTGGCCGATCCGTCTTGTTTTCTTGTTCTTTTTTATTTTTCCAAAGCAATTAAAACAAGTATTATTTTATTTAGTTTCTTTTTATTTTTATTTTTTCTACAAGTTGGTCCTTAACTTATCGCCAAAAGAATGCAGGTGGGGACACTCCTTATTTTTTTTACTTTAAAAACTTTAATTAGGTAAGCCTTAATGGTTATCATGTAAGGTTATTACTTCAACACTTTATGGGCCCTCTTTTAATGACGCATCATGTGATCAACTCCTACTTCAACTGTAATCCAATAAAATAGAGTGTAATAGCGAACATAAAAGGCTCATAAAGGACTAACGGCTGGTAAAATTTTTTTATTAAGCTTTTTTTTTTATTCATTCAATATGTTAAATCCAATCTTTTGTTTATTCATTTCAAAGGGGACCTTCTTTAAATACCCTCAAATAACGTAACTCATTAAATAAAAATTAAAATGTATAAATTAAATATATTTATCCTCTCTTTATCTTAACTTCCTTATCTTCACTTCCTCTCTTTATCTTAAAGCGGACGGACGTGTTATTTTGTGCGCACTGCGTTTTTATAAATTTGTAATAAGCTTTCCATAAACAATCGGTGTTTATTCCTTTACACAAATAAAAAAAAAATAAAACAAATTAATCTCCCCCTTTCGTTTCCCTGGTACAGTGGTTCAAGGTTCCTATAATAAAAACAAATAATATTAATAAATAAATTTTTAATTTATAATAATTTTTAAAGTCTTGTAATAAGACAATCTCCTCTGCCCAGTCTACCATCCACTGCTGGCTTTGTGAAAATGTTTTACACGCTAAGTGTGCCGGGTTCACGGCCTCCGTTTCGGATGCTATTTCACGTAGGTCTGGTCTCCACTTTTTCTGTAAATGAGATCGTTCTTGAGGCAGACTAAAAGTGAATTCAAGGAGTTGATTAGCGGTTTTCGTAAAATCAATGACCAACTCTGTGCGCTCAATACACAGTTTAGTAGTCTTCAACTACTAAATGAGTCTTCAAAGCGTAAGAAATCCTCTCTTAGTGAAGTAATTGTGGTAATAATCTTCATCCTGCTCAGCCGACTACTATGCAGCCGCTTATATCTCTGGCTTCCGAATATTTCCGAATTAATGAACAATTTTTTTAAATATATAAATCCGATTTGTCCTCTGCGGCATCGCTTCAAGTGATCCCAGACCCAATAATTCAAACTTTAACAGTCACCAAACAGGGTAATCAACCGTCCGGACCCCCGGTACGTACTGATGCCGCAGTATTAGTTACGGCGGCACCAAAACCCTTGACGGTGATCCCACCATCGAAACACATTTTTGTTTCCCGGCTTGCCCCTGATACTTCGAAGATTGATATCTCGGCTTACATTAAAGCAGTGGTGGGCAAAACGCACACATTTATAACATTTGATTGTGTGCGTAAGCAGCGAAAAACAAAGAGAGCAACCCATTCACTGAGCGAAAAACTTTGTGTACTAATTCGTTCATCGGTAATTTTGTAAATATTGCACAAAATAAGGTACTTTTTGTATTTTTCAGACTTGTATAATGAATTTACACAATTATAATAATAAAACAGTGGTGGGCAAAACGCACACATTTATAACATTTGATTGTGTGCGTAAGCAGCGAAAAACAAAGAGAGCAACCCATTCACTGAGCGAAAAACTTTGTGTACTAATTCGTTCATCGGTAATTTTGTAAATATTGCACAAAATAAGGTACTTTTTGTATTTTTCAGACTTGTATAATGAATTTACACAATTATAATAATAAAATATGAAAATATAATACAAAAATAAAAGAAAAAATACGAACTATAATAAAATTAATAAAGATAATAAAAAAAAATAATAATAGGAATATAAAAGAAAATATAAAACGAATAATAAAAAATTAAAATAAAAAAAAAAAAATAATAAAAATTATTTTATTATTTCATCAATATTAATTTTACCAGAAAACTCTTTCAAATTTCAAGAAACATTTTTCTCAGTGATTTTTTTGTCGCAATGGTCGTGCTCCAGTGAGGTCCGATCATCGAATAAATTCATTTTCATTGGTAGAACAGAATATTTTTGGCGCTCAAATGAAATGAAATGAGAGAAAAATGCCAACTTTGGCCCTCTCACGAAAGCTAATGAGAGTGCTTCGGAGAGGAGCGAGCTCGCTCATACTGTGCGTGTGCCGGCAGCGCTGCAGCAGAATTTTTGGCCCTATGCTCGCGAGTTATGGGAAATGAGAGTTTGCCCACCACTGCATTAAAGCCAAAACAAAAGTCAACAAAAAGGTGGGGGATATTACAAAATTCAAATATTCATACACCAGGCACACGTCATCTTTCAAAAAACGTATGCCCTTGCAGATGTTCGAGACGATTTGTTCCGCCAGCTTTTGGCCAGAGAACATCAGCCAAGTACGGTGAAAAAAAAGATAACCAAACCTTCGGTTAACGGCCTCTGATGAACCTTCCACCTCATTTTCCTCAGTTTCAAAAAACTAACTGGCAACATTTGTCCGCTATTCGTTCGGTTTTCGATCGTCTGTCTGATGGTGACTAGCTGATAGCTCTGGGTGACTTTAATATCCCAGAACTTATGTGGTCAATGTTGAAAATTTATCGTCTTTACAGCTTAACTCCCACCACGACTTCCCTGCGGGCATGTTCGACATGTCAGTCGGGCAAATTAACCACGTTAGAAATTCTTTAGGTCGGCTGTTGGTCTTATGTTTCTTTTCTGATGCTGATGGAATTACTCTTTCCAGAACTTTGCCCCTTTTTAACCCCGAGGATCCATATCAGATCCATACAGAAAGTTCGTTTCTTTCGTAAGGCTGATTTTATGAAATTAAATAAGGTAATTTCGGAATTTGATTGGTCTGATTTACTGGCATGCGAAGATATAAACATCGCATTACAAAAACTGTATTACACTATGAAAATATCCGTCTGCTTCAACGAATATGATTATTTTACAAGCCTTATAAATTTAAGGAACAGTATGAGTAGACTTTTAAATAAACATAGAATATCTGGCTGTACAGTTAGTTATTCAGGAGTAGCTCGGTCCCATTTCACCGTTAATATCGCTGAATGTTATTGGAGTTATATTCGCCGCTGCCGGATTCAGTTTACTCAGGATCCGAAGCAGTTTTATCACTTTGTAAACACTAAGCGTAAACATGTATCTTTTCGCCCACTGCCTACGTTTGAGAACTCTTATGCGAACACTGATCAGGCAATGGCCGATCTCTTCTTAAGGTTAAGCCCGTGTATTCGCCAGGCCCTGATGGAGTACTGGGCTGTGTTCTGAAGAACTGCGCCGAGGCTCTGTGCAAACCGCTCGTTAAACTTTTTAATTTATCGCTGGAAACTTCGATCTTTCCCCTTATTTGGAAGGCATCTTTCATAAATCCGCTGCATAAAAAAGGGATTTATATTATTAACCTCATACAGTTGAGATCAGCCTCCTATAATAACCTGAGCAGTTAAGACTCTGACATCCTTCTTTCCTTATTTTCTTTATTTTTATTTATTTTTTGTATTATGGCTTAGTTTTACGAACCAATCGTTAATCCAATCAAGGAATTAGAATCGCTTAGCAAATAAACACAAAAAAAAGGAGGGGAATAGTTTTTGGGTATTTACAAAATAAATCATATTATTTTCTAAATAAATTTATTCCCTTTACGTGCAATCGCTACACTGAATATCCAGTTATTTCCCTTGAGATATTCCAAAATATTGTTTGAAACGAAGTTTCTTATGACGCGTTATGAGTTTGGTGGATGAGGGCTAGCCGAGAAAAATCGAAACATAACGTTAAACGGATTTCCGGCTTCTTCTCCTTCGTAGAGTGATAGGATATAACCATTTCTCCTCCCTCTCCCTCTCTCTCTCTTATTATCTCTTATTTAAACAAGAAAGGAAAGCTAAATTCGGGCGGAGCCGAAGTTGATATACCCTTGCAGTTCAGTCGCAGTCCGCTAGGTGGCGCCACGCATCTTACATTATTAGATATATAGCGGATCGTATATAGTCGGCCGATCCTTATGAAAATTGGCAGATCAGATTGCTTTTCCCAAAATAGAATCTGTACCAAATCCCATCTTTCTAACTTAAAAAACACCAAAGTTATGTCAATTTCGATCGTTCTATGACAGCTATAGGATATAGTCGGCCGATCCTTATGAAATTTTGTACACAAGATATTTTGGTCAAATATAACACGTGTGGAAAGTCTCAACTCTCTAACTTAAAAAACACCAAAGTTATGGCATTTCCGATCAATCAGTTATATGGCAGCTATAGGATATAGTCGACCGATCCCGGCCGTTCCGACTTATATACTACCTGCAAGGAAAAGAAGGATGTGTGCAAAGTTTCAACTCGATAGCTCTAAAACTGAGAGACTAGTTTGCGTAGAAACCGACAGACAGACGGACAGACAGACAGACGGACAGACGGACAGACGGACATGCTTATATCGACTCAGGAGGTGATCCTGATCAAGAATATATATACTTTATGGGGTCGGAGATGTCTCCTTCACTGCGTTGCACACTTTTGACCAAAATTATAATACCCTCTGCAAGGGTATAAAAATGCGACATATGATTTTGAAATTGTAAGTCATATGTGTCTTCAGTTTTCTTTGTCAATCTAAGTTGTCTCTCAGTCAGTTTCAATTTTCAATTTCATTTTTCAATTTCAATTTTAAATTTTTAATTTAAATTTTGAGATGCAATTTTTAATGTTAACTTTTAATTAAATTTTCAATTTTAATTTTCAAATTCAATTTTCAATTTCAATTTTAAAATCCAATTTTCAATTTTAATTTTCAACTTGAACTTTCAATTTCGATTTTCATTTTCAAATTTCAATTTTCAATTTGAACTTTTAATTTCAATTTTCAATTTCTTTTTTCAATTTCCATTTTTATTTTCAATTTTTCATTCCAATTTTCAATTTTAATTTTCAATTGCATTTCATCTCTTCTTGCATTATTTCTCATTTTTTTTTTATTTTTTGATATTTTTTGTCTTTATTATAATTTGTCGTGTGATATTTTGACGTACTGATTAGATTTAGTAAAAGTAAATAAAATAAGTAAAAGTAAAAATCATTTTTATATAAATGTTGTAAATTATTGTTGTAAATCCTTTTTCGCCTTCATTCACTCCTGTTTCTCTTTCATTGACCTTCATCTCGTCATGCCTGCTAATCGAAAACATTCCAACATGTACCTAGACATCAACTGTTTTTTTCTTAAATTTATTCTCTTTACTTATTTTAATGTGCAATCGCTATTCTGAACATCGAGTTATTCCCTTGAGATGTTCCGAAATATTTTTTATTTTTAAATGTGTTTTGGTTTTCAGCGGATACAATTCTCTTATCCTTCTTTCCATATTTTCTTTTACTGTTAATTTTTATTATCTAATTTATATATTATCTAGCAATCGCTTTAGAAGTAAGATACTTGGCCGATCCGTCTTGTTTTCTTGTTCTTTTTTATTTTTCCAAAGCAATTAAAACAATTATTATTTTATTTAGTTTCCTTATATTCTTTTTATTTTTATTTTTTCTACAAGTTGGTCCTTAACTGATCGCCAAAAGAATGCAGGTGGGGACACTCCTTATTTTTTTACTTGAAAAACTTTAATTAGGTAAGCCTTAATGGTTATCATGTAAGGTTATTACTTCAACACTTTATGGGCCCTCTTTTAATGACGCATCATGTGATCAACTCCCACTTCAACTGTAATCCAATAAAATAGAGTGTAATAGCGAACATAAAATGCTCATAAAGGACTAACGGGTGGTAAACTTTTTTTTATTATGCTTTTTTTTTATTCATTCAATATGTTAAATCCAATCTTTTGTTTATTCATTTCAAAGAGGACCTTCTTTAAATACCCTCAAATAACGTAACTCATTAAATAAAAATTAAAATGTATAAATTAAATATATATATACTCTCTTTATCTTAACTTCCTTATCTTCACTTCCTCTCTTTATCTTAAAGCGGACGGACGTGTTATTTTGTGCGCACTGCGTTTTTATAAATTTGTAATAAGCTTTCCATAAACAATCGGTGTTTATTCCTTTACACAAATAAAAAAAAAATAAAACAAATTAATCTCCCCCTTTTGTTTCCCTGGTACAGTGGTTCAAGGATCCTATAATAAAAACAATAAATATTAATAAATAAATTTTTAATTTATAATAATTTTTAATAAATTAATTACTTAATTTTTAATAATTATGGAATTTGAACTTGTCCGCTGAAGTCTTGTAATAAGACAATCTCCTCTGCCCAGTCTACCATCCACTGCTGGCTTTGTGAAAACGTTTTACACGCTAAGTGTGCCGTGTTCACGGCCTCCGTTTCGGATGCTATTTCACGTAGGTCTGGTCTCCACTTTTTCTGTAACGGGGGTTCTGCGGTTCAGGACGAAATGAGATCGTTCTTGAGGCAGACTAAAAGTGAATTCAAGGAGTTGATTAGCGGTTTTCGTAAAATCAATGACCAACTCTGTGCGCTCAATACACAGTTTAGTAGTCTTCAACTACTAAATGAGTCTTCAAAGCGTAAGAAATCCTCTCTTAGTGAAGTAATTGTGGTAATAATCTTCATCCTGCTCAGCCGACTACTATGCAGCCGCTTATATCTCTGGCTTCCGAATATTTCCGAATTAATGAACAATTTTTCTAAATATATAAATCCGATTTGTCCTCTGCGGCATCGCTTCAAGTGATCCCAGACCCAATAATTCAAACTGTAACAGTCACCAAACAGGGTAATCAACCGTCCGGACCCCCGGTACGTACTGATGCCGCAGTATTAGTTACGGCGGCACCAAAACCCTTGATGGTGATCCCACCATCGAAACACATTTTTGTTTCCCTGCTTTCCCCTGATACTTCGAAGATTGATATCTCGGCTTACATTAAAGCCAAAACAAAAGTCAACAAAAAGGTGGGGGATATTACAAAATTCAAATATTCATACACCAGGCACACGTCATCTTTCAAAAAACGTATGCCCTTGCAGATGTTCAAGACGATTTGTTCCGCCAGCTTTTGGCCAGAGAACATTTTCGTCCAAGAACATCAGCCAAGTACGGTGAAAAAAAAGATAACCAAACCTGCGGTTAACGGCCTCTGATGAACCTTCCACCTCATTTTCCTCAGTTTCAAAAAACTAACTGGCAACATTTGTCCGCTATTCGTTTGGTTTTCGATCGTCTGTCTGATGGTGACTAGCTAATAGCTCTGGGTGACTTTAATATCCCAGAACTTATGTGGTCAAATGTTGAAAATTTATCGTCTTTACAGCTTAACTCCCACCACGACTTCCCTGCGGGCATGTTCGACATGTCAGTCGGGCAAATTAACCACGTTAGAAATTCTTTAGGTCGGCTGTTGGTCTTATGTTTCTTTTCTGATGCTGATGGAATTACTCATTCCAGAACTTTGCCCCTTTCTAACCCCGAGGATCCATATCAAATCCATTCAGAAAGTTCGTTTCTTTCGTAAGTCTGATTTTATGAAATTAAATAAGGTAATTTCGGAATTTGATTGGTCTGATTTACTGGCATGCGAAGATATAAACATCGCATTACAAAAACTGTATTAGACTATGAACATATTTTGTGTGCCGCTGTGTGCTTTTGTGCCATGAAAATATCCGTCTGCTTCAACGAATATGATTATTTTACAAGCCTTATAAATTTAAGGAACAGTATGAGTAGACTTTTAAATAAACATAGAATATCTGGCTGTACAGTTAGTTATTCAGGAGTAGCTCGGTCCCATTTCACCGTGCATATCGCTGAATGTTTTTGGAGTTATATTCGCCGCTGCCGGATTCAGTTTACTCAGGATCCGAAGCAGTTTTATAACTTTGTAAACACTAAGCCTAAACATGTATCTTTTCGCCCACTGCCTACGTTTGAGAACTCTTATGCGAACACTGATCAGGCAATGGCCGATCTCTTCTTAAGGTTAAGCCCGTGTATTCACCAGGCCCTGATGGAGTACTAGGCTGTGTTCTGAAGAATTGCGCCGAGGCTCTGTGCAAACCGCTCGTTAAACTTTTTAATTTATCGCTGGAAACTTCGATCTTTCCCCTTATTTGGAAGGCATCTTTCATAAATCCGCTGCATAAAAAAGGGAAAAAATTTGGCGCCGAAACGGCTCTCAGTTCCCTTCGTTCGGACTCACGGACTCTGGTTGCGGGGCCTGTTTTGCTGCTTGTCGTCTTCCGCTGCCGCTGCCTGTCCGTCGCTGCTGCTCCCTCGTCGTCGCTGCTATGCTGCTGCCGCTGCTCCCTCGTCGTCGCTGCTCTCCGGTTGCCGCTGCTCCCTCGTCGTCGCCTATGCCGTTGCTGTTTCTCCGTTTGGGGTGCCGTGGACTCGGAACCTTTGGCTTGCCTGGATTTGCCCTTTCGCCGTGGCCGGCACCTCCGTGTTAACAGACCGAGTGGCTCACCTCCCAGGCATACGCCGGGCAGGATCTGCTCCTCGCTGCTTAGCGGCCGGATCAGGGCACGAAGGGCCTTCCTACCCTACAGGACACGCCCCCGGTCGCGTTCGCCACTCGCCTACGCCCCGATCTATGGTAGGACAGAGGTTTGGGCGTCGCGTCTCCTTTGACTCCAGGTGGTCTGCTGTGCATACGCTCCAGCGCCTGGATCAGGATTCTCTTGACTCCCGGGGTGTCCCTGCCTGGTTTCACTATTGGGCTTGAGTTCCCGGGTTGGCTATCCCTCGCGTTACAGGATCACACCTGGATCGAACGGTCAGGAGCAGACAAGGCGTACGCCAGGCTGATCCGTCGTTGCCGCCACTACACCAGGATACCTGTCGTGTCCGGGAATAACTCCACCCGACTCTTTTACCCTTGGGCCTCAGCTTTGCCGCGGATCCTTGATCCTTTTCCCCTGACTCCTTGCTCGATTCGATGCGCGTACCGCCGCCGGACTTACCCACAGGGGGTCCTTAAGCTATTTTCGTATATCCTTGCTCACTCGCTTTAATAGCCCGCACTTTAGGATTGTCGGACTTACCCACGGGGGGTCCTTCAGCCTGTACTCCTAACTCTTCAAGGAAGCTTTCCAACTTGGGGGTTTTTCACTCACTCTCCCAGCTTCCCTAGAAGACTCGGCCTCGATTCGCTCCAGGGGCCCTCCTTATATAGTGCCAGAGGCGCCCGTTAATCCTTGCGAATCCACTTCCTGCCTCCTTGCCTCCTTGCCTGCCTAATCCTCCGCTCCTTCACTTTCTCCGTTAGCTTTCTCCAAGCCCGCCGTCTTTCTATCGGCGGGCTTTCTTTATTGTTCCCCCCCGTTTGCCCCGTTTGGGCCTCCGATCCGCATTATTTTTGTGCCGGTCATCGGACTTCGTCCCGATACCCCGCGATCCCCCCCTGGACATTCAAATGCATTTCTGTGTTTTTGTGCATTTTGTAAACACAGCTGCGCGGTCGCCGGCCGCTTCGTTCCCCGCCGTCCCCGCTGTTTCCTATGACCTTCGAGCGCGGCCGCGCAGGCCTGGCCGGGATCGTTACGTTCCACGGTGATTCCTCTTTCGCCCTCTTCCGTGCGCGACGCCGTGCTGGTTCCCCCGCCCCCGCTGCTGCCCCCGCATGCCGTCTGCCCTTGATACCTTTCTCTTCTTCCGTATTTCTAAACACAGCAGCGCTGGCCCATCCGACGCTGCAGTGCTGACTTGCTTGTTCCCCCCCCGCTGCTTCCCCTCTTGCCACCTGTCTTGGCGTGTGGGAGATCTAATCTCCTCACACTTCCCCCTTCTTCGGGAACGACAGAAGCTTTGTGGTTCCAGCTTCATGTTTGTTGTTGTTTTGCCAATTTTTTGTTTTTGATTTTTTTTTTTTTTTCCTCTTTACTACCCTGGCCAGAAGTACCTTGCTGCTACCTTCGCAATCGTCTTCCTTCCGCCTAAATGACCCGCTGTTGGTGCGTCGTGGTTCTCCAGCACCTGTTGCCTCATGTTCATCGGCACACACAATTTCCATGATACCACTTCTTCGCTCCCGGCTCTGTGTGGAACGTGTCGGTAGATCAAACCTGCCTCCTCGACGTATTCCGGATACTTCTGTGGGTTTTCCTTTAGTTTCTTCTTCAGCGAGCCTATCCAAACGCATTCCGCGTCTTCGTTTGCTGTGGCACTCCTCAGCTTCTCCACAATCGGCTGGCGGGAAAGTGCATCCGCGACTACGTTCAGCTTGCCTTTTCTGTAGCTGATTACGTAATCGTATTGCTGCAGCTCGAAGACCCATCTCGCGATCCTTCCAAGTGGGCTCTCTATGTTGTTTAACCACTTCAGCGCCATGTGATCCGTTATCACGTCGAACTGGTATCCCTCCAGGTATGGCCTCATTTGCCGAATTGCCCAGATTATTGCTAGACACTCTTTCTCTGTTGCCGAGTAGTTCTTCTCCACGCCTATTAGCGTTCGGCTGGCGTAAGCGACCACTCGCTCGCCCTCAGCCGTGTCCTGCGTCAGCACTGCGCCTATGCCGTAATCGCTGGCGTCCGTTTGCAGTACAAACTTCTTCGTGAAGTCTGGGCATGCCAGCACCGGGTCCTCTGCTAAACGTGACTTTAACTTCTCGAACGCTTCTTGTTGTCTCGACGTCCACTCCCACTTCGTTGCCTTTCGCAGGAGGTCGTTCAACGGTTTTGCGACCCCAGCGAAATCGGGAACGAACCGTCGATACCACGACGCCATCCCTATGAACTGCCGTACCCCTTTCACGTTTGTCGGTGGTTCCAATTCCGTGATCGCTGCAACTTTTCCCGGATCCATACCAATTCCTTGACGCGTTATCCGGTGGCCCAGGTACAACAGCTCTTCCCTGAAGAAGTGGCACTTATCTGTGTTTATCCTTAAGTTTGCCGCCTTCAGTCTTCGGAAAACTTCCCTTAAATTTGCAATGTGCTCCTCCCTCGTGCGCCCGATCACTATTATATCGTCCTGGTACGCGAATGCGTGGGTAGCCATGTCCGGGCCTATGACCTGGTCTAGAGCCCTTTGAAAAGTTGCCGAAGCCGAGTGTAGTCCGACCGGCATCACCTTCCACTGGTACAGTAAAGGCCGTGTATTTCCGGCTGTCTTCCTCAAGGGGGATTTGCCAATATCCATCCTTAAGGTCGAGACTGCTGAAAAATTTTGCCTCCCTCAATTGCTCCAAAATGAAATTTATCCTTGGCATCGGGTACGCATCTTTCACTGACTTTGCGTTTATCTGCCGAAAGTCCACGCACATCATCCACTGACCCGTCTTTTTCTTCACCATGACAATGGGTGAGCTGTAGGCACTGTTTGAAGGTTCGATGCATCCCTTCTCCAGCAGTTCTTCCACCTTTCCATTGATTTCCCCCTGTATTTTGGGGTTCTTTGGGTAATATCTTTGTTTAATTGGGATGTCGTCCTTCATTGTGATTTTATGCTGGGTTATGTTTGAACAACCCTTCTGATTTGTGAATGCCGCCAGATCTTCTTCGATGAACTTTCTGTCCCGCTCGCGCTCCCATTCCTCCGAGGGTCCCGCTATGGCTATGGACAGCCTATCCTCCAGGCATCCGCTCCACCTCTCTCTTTTCGGGATCGTGACTTGGTGGCCTGCGCAGTTGATTGTTGTGCCGAATTCTGCGAGGAAATCCCATCCAAGCATCGCGCTGTCTCCCATGCCTGGCAACACTATCATATTCAAATCCTTTTTCTTGTTGCCAAAGCTTACAGTTGTTAGGAGTACCATTTGAGTTTCTATGTGGCTCCCGTTGGCCAACTTTACTAGTCTCCTTGTCGCTTTCCGTTCTCCGGCGATTCCCGGGTCCTCTGCCAACTTTTCTGAAATGAAGCTAGCCGTTGCCCCGGTGTCCACCATGGCCCTCACTTCTGCTCCTCCGACCTTGATGACCGCCGCCAATTGCTGATCGTTTCCGGTTAATCCTCCAACTATCTCTGAGAGGCAGCGATCTCCGCCTTCCTCTCTATGGCTGGGATCGCTGCACGTTTCCCGCTCTTTGGCAGATTTCCGTGCTTCTCACCCCTACTGCGCCGCACATCCTGCAGAACAAAATTCTGGGGTTCCTGCACCCGCTGGCCCAATGGCCCATGCCTCCGCATCTGTTGCACGCCTGTGCTGGGTTTTCTACGTGTCCCTGTCCAGGCGTCGCTGCCCGCTGCATATTCGGCTGCCTTTGGATTTGGTTTGCTGCCCATTGATGGTTCGGCTGTTGTTGCCTTGGGCCTGCCCATTGCTGGCTCGGCTGCTGTTGCTGTGGCATCTGGCGATGCTCCTCAGGCTGCCATCTCTGCCCCCATCCCTGTCCTGGTTGGCTCTGTTGCTCCGGTGGTTTATGGTGCAACTCCTCCTTTGGCCATCTTCTGTCTACCGCTGGGGACTGTCTATTGAAGGCCTCCTCTTCCAAAGCCAGCTCCTCGAATTCTTCGGCTAGACCCATGACCTCCTCGAGTGATGCATATGCGTAGGGTCTCATGAACATTTTCATGCGTGGCATGCAGTTCTCCACGAGCCTATCGATGACCTCCTTTGTGGACTTTCCTAACGGCTTCATTAGCGCCTGAAGGTCCACCATGTACTCTTTGAAAGGCTCTCCTCGCTGTTGCTTCCTCTGCTTTACCTGGTCTGCCAGTTTCTCGAAGTATCCTTTTGGCAGGCAAAAGGCCTCGAAGCTCCTTCTGAACTCCTTCCATGTGGGCTCTGCCTTGGAGTAGTTCGGGCATCGCTCGCGGGATTGTGTTTATATCCATCCCGTATGTTTTGGCAGACCATGCTACTCGGTCCACGAACTCGAGAGGATCCCCACCTGTACCGGGACTGGCTTCCTCGCTTGTGGCTCCATGCTCCTCATGCTCTTCATTTCTGGTACTGCCAGACTTTGCATGAGCTTTTCCGATTCGCTCACCGCTCTCTGCCTCGGCGTGGTCCTCTGCGCGAGCTTCTCCTCGAATCCCCGCGCGACCACCATTACTTCATCCTCCTTTCTTTCGTCGGCCCACCTTGCCACCAGTGCCCTCATGATCTCCACGGTTCCATCCGCTGCGAGACCGAGCTCTCTGCACACTTCGCACAACTCTTCTTTGCGAAGCGCGTAGTTCCAGTTTTTCCTCCCCATCTTGAAGCAGTGTTACTCCTAGACTCTAAAGCAATCACGTAGTTTAAGCGCCAGGTGTAACGAACTGTTTTGCTATGTTTTGCTCGCAGAGGTTGAGGGTACGTTCCACCGAATTTATTGATTCGACGTGATTGCCCGAGCCCAGAAATAACACGGTATTGCTTCTTTTCAAATAAATCCCCTTTATTGTAATTAATTTACAAAGCAATAAAGAGAATCTCACCGGCTGTCTGGCTCAGCCGACCGACCGCTCGCCCTCCCGTCGATCCCCGATCCCCGCTCCGGGTTGGTGCCAATACGCACGCCCTCCCAAAGCTTGCGCCCGGCAGGTCGTGCGGTCGTGGTGCCTGGCGCCGAAACGGCTCTCGGTTCCCTTCGTTCGGACTCACGGACTCTGGTTGCGGGGCCTGGGTTGCTGCTTGTCGTCTTCCGCTGCCGCTGCCTGTCCGTCGCTGCTGCTCCCTCGTCGTCGCTGCTCTACGGTTGCCGCTGTTCCCTCGTCGTCGCTGCTATGCTGCTGTCGCTGCTCCCTCGTCGTCGCTGCTCTCCGGTTGCCGCTGCTCCCTCGTCGTCGCCTCTGCCGTTGCTGTTTCTCCGTTTGGGGTGCCGTGGACTCGGAACCTTTGGCTTGCCTGGATTTGCCCTTTCGCCGTGGCCGGCAACTAATCCGTGTTAACAGACCGAGTGGCTCACCTCCCAGGCATACGCCGGGCAGGATCTGCTCCTCGCTGCTTAGCGGCCGGATCAGGGCACGAAGGGCCTTCCTACCCTACAGGACACGCCCCCGGTCGCGTTCGCCACTTGCCTCCAAACACCTGCGTGCCTACGCCCCGCAGGATCTATGGTAGGCCAGAGGTTTGGGCGTCGCGTCTCCTTTGACTCCAGGTGGTCTGCTGTGCATACGCTCCAGCGCCTGGATCAGGATTCTCTTGACTTCCCGGGGTGTCCCTGCCTGGTTTCACTATTGGGCTTGAGTTCCCGGGTTGGCTATCCCTCGCGTTACAGGATCACACCTGGATCGAACGGTCAGGAGCAGACAAGGCGTACGCCAGGCTGATCCGTCGTTGCCGCCACTACACCAGGATACCTGCCGTGTCCGGGAATAACTCCACCCGACTCTTTTACCCTTGGGCCTCAGCTTTGCCGCGGATCCTTGATCCTTTTCCCCTGACTCCTTGCTCGATTCGATGCGCGTACCGCCGCCGGACTTACCCACAGGGGGTCCTTAAGCTATTTTCGTATATCCTTGCTCACTCGCTTTAATAGCCCGCACTTTAGGACTGTCGGACTTACCCACGCGGGGTCCTTCAGCCTGTACTCCTAACTCTTCAAGGAAGCTTTCCAACTTGAATGGCAGACTTACCCAGGGGGGGTCTTTCACTCACTCTCCCAGCTTCCCTAGAAGACTCGGCCTCGATTCGCTCCAGGGGCCCTCCTTATATAGTGCCAGAGGCGCCCGTTAATCCTTGCGAATCCACTTCCTTCCGTTAATCCTCCGCTCCTTCACTTTCTCCGTTAGCTTTCTCTTCTTTATTGTTCCCCCCCGATTGCCCCGTTTGGGCCTCCGATCCGCATTATTTTTGTGCCGGTCATCGGACTTCGTCCCGATACCCCGCGATCCCCCCCTGGACATTCAAATGCATTTCTGTGTTTTTGTGCATTTTGTAAACACAGCTGCGCGGTCGCCGGCCGCTTCGTTCCCCGCCGTCCCCGCTGTTTCCTATGACCTTCGAGCGCGGCCGCGGAGGCCTGGCCGGGACCGTTACGTTCCACGGTGATTCCTCTTTCGCCTTCTTCCGTGCGCGACGCCGTGCTGGTTCCCCCGCCCCCGCTGCTGCCCCCGCATGCCGTCTGCCCTTGATACCTTTCTCTTCTTCCGTATTTCTAAACACAGCAGCGCTGGCCCATCCGACGCTGCAGTGCTGACTTCCTTGTTCCCCCCCCGCTGCTGCCCCTCTTGCCACCTGTCTTGGCGTGTGGGAGATCTAATCTCCTCACAGGATAAACTTCAAAATTGGTGCAAATAACCTAAAGCTTAATGGATCGAAATGTAAACTTGTGTGTTTTTTCCGATCTAGCCCTCACCAGGCTATGTCTTTATCTATGGGAAGGCGTTAGAACGAATAACTCAGGTTGAAGATCTATGTGTCTTATTAGATTTGAGACTTAAATTTACCGACCATATATCTACAATACATGCAATACATCCTCAGTACGGAGAACACCAAGATCACATTGAATCTGTACAAAAAAACTTTCGCTCCTAGTGGACTTAATTGGGATGAAAATCTTTATCTTCCCTCTTATCGTACTTTTACTAAACACTTTAGACTTTTACTAAACAACTTACCATCATTAACAAACCGTTAACCCTTAATCTTATTTATGTAGAAGGACTAGAAACTTTCGTCCTCTACTCCTCAGCCATTGTAGTTCGATATATGCCCAACACGATCCACTCAGGGCATTATGTTTGGACTATAATGGTCTCTACCACATCTTGTCACTTTGCTCCACTAACAATCTTAAATCGCTCATATTAACCGCCTTAACTGTGCAACACTCTTCCTCGTGATATCTTTCTCCTACTTCTCGCTTAATCTGTCTCGGATCTATTCCCGCTATTCGAGCCGTACATTACGCGGCAGCGTACCTCGGTCGGTTGGACGAGAGGTGGAATGTACGTATGCAATGGGAACCGCAAAAAAAAAAAAACAAAAAAATATAAAAAAGGGTTATAACCATAATGTGTGATTGTTACCCGCAGGTGCTGTCCTCCTTGAAATCAGTGAAGACATGCGGATCGTCGCGGATTAGAACTCCCACATGTTACGGCCACTGACCAACCTTCCACTTTATCTTCCTCTGTTTTAAAAAACTAATGTCTTCTCTAACACTTACCTATCAGAATACAAGAGGGTTACGAGGTAAACTTCCCAAACTGTATTCTGATAGTTCTTTCTTTGCATCTTACATTATTGTATTTACAGAATCTTGGTTAAAGCCGAAGATCGGAATTTGAGCTCCGAAGTTTTTCCTAGTAGGTACACCACTTTTAGATGTGATAGAACTTTGCGAAGGGGAGGAGGAGTGCTAATTTCTGTAGAGGTAAAATCACAAGAGTTTGGTGACATGGAATTTCTTTGCATCAATATCACATTGTCCGATCAATCTTTGTATGTTCGTCCGAACCGCCAACATACTGGCAACATTTGTCCGCTATTCGTTTGGTTTTCGATCGTCTGTCTGATGGTGACCAGCTCTGGGTGACTTCAATATCCCAGAACTTATATGGTCAAATGTTGAAAATTCACCGTCTTTACAGCTTAACTCCCACCACGATTTTCCTGTGGGCATGTTTGACATGTCACTCGGGCAAATTAACCACGTTAGAAATTCTTTAGGTCGGCTGCTGGACTTATGTTTCGTTTCTGATCCTGATGGAATTACTCTTTCCAGAACTTTGCCCCTTTCTGACCCTGAGGATCCATATCATCCCACTCTTGAGCTTTCAATTGAAAACAACTCCTTAATTGACCTTAAGTCTACACTTAAATCTCATAAAGTTCTTTTCTTTCGTAAGGCTGACTTTATGAAATTAAATAAGTTAATTTCGGAATTTGATTGGTCTGATTCACTGGCATGCGATGATATAAACTTAGCATTACAAAAATTTTATTCCACTGTAAACTCATTTTTTGACGTTTGTGTGCCGTGGAAATATCCGTCCCCTTCAACGAATCTGCCTTGGTATACACGGCATCTTAACATGTTAAAGAATAGTATGAGTAGACTTTTGAATAAACATAGATTATCTGGCTGTACAGTTAATTATTCTAGATACTTAGTAGCCCGGTCCAATTTCACCGTGCATAACGCAGAATGTTATAGGAGTTATATTCGCCGCTGCAGGATTCAGTTTACTCAGGATCCGAAGCAATTTTATAACTTTGTAAACACTAAGCGTAAACATGTGTCTATCGGCAGCGTCCCTCAGTCGGTTGGACGGGAGGTGGGCTGTACGTATGCAGTTTGAACCGCGCAAAAAGGGGAACCCTCAGTGCCTCAGGGAGGCACGATTTATCCTGAACCAGGAGATTATGCGGCGCTCCAGGATGTTTCCGGCGAGTTCGAAAGTGATAACCGCAGAACTTTCCAGGCTTTGCTGCCTCTGCCACTTCCCACTTTTAGTGGAGGTTCACTGATCTCGACCATGGTGGACATAAACCCATTCATAGAAGGTCGAGAAGCTTCAGCGGTGGCGGTCCTGCCTCGTGAGTCTGCCTTGGAGACTGTTTGATCGTCTCACGGACAAAAATTATGACGTCGCATTGGAGTTGCTAGGCAGCAGAACGAAGCACAACAAGTGCTGTAGCAGAAAGTGGACGATGCCACGCTGTCTAAGTGGAAGGAAAGGCAAGCTGACTCGGATTCCTTGTATTCCATTCCCACGCGGGAGTCTATAGCAAATTCCTTGAGCGGATGCGCCTAAAGCGACGTAGGCATAAAGAGAAAAAAAAAAAGGATAAAATTTGAAAATATCCCATTTTTGGCGAGAGTTACCATCATCGGCCAGCTGATCAAAAGTGGATCAAGACTGGTTAGTCTAAAAGGGGCAGGAAATGCGCGGGAGAGGGCAGACTTTATTTTGAAGTTTGGCCCTTCCGCAAGTTGGATGTGCGAAAATTTTTAAACCTTTTTTTTTTTTGGTTTGTTTGTGCCGGATTGCAAGTGGCACGCGGCCGTGCAAGTGCGAACTGCAAGTTTCTTTCCGCCTCGAAAGAAACGGAACTGCGGGATCGCAACAAGCCGCGAGTGAAAGACAGATTCAACATTTAGCCGGTACCTGGAGTGGAACACGTGGAACACATGATCAGCGCCGGAAAAGAGGCGCTAGGAATTTGGCGAGGAGAAGAAGAACCCGACGAACGGGGCCCACGTTTTCCCGCAACCCCGAAGAGCACATCTCGAGGGAAACACCTTGGAAAAGCGGGCCCCATCACTGGAAAGCTTCCCGGATGTGTAGAGCGGGAGAGCGAGAGAGAAAGGCGTCAACGTGGGACCGCCGAGCCCAGACATAGAAGGAGGAACAACGGAGAGAAGCGAATCGGGAAAAACAGCTGAGGAGCTCGGACTAAGGAGAACGGCAGAATCCACACGTGTTCCGAGCAAAGGAGCATCGGAAAAGTTGGAAGCAAATAAAGTTTTGTGGAAAAGAAAAAGAAACAGTAAAAAAAATGAGAAGAGACCACGTGGTGAAGAGGCCAAAAGCCGAAATCATGAAAGATCCGTAAAGAAGAATTGAAAAATTGAAACAGTTAATGTTGAAACAAATGTGCGGAAAAAGAAAAGAGAATTGAAAATTTTTAGAAGTTTAAGTTAGCGCTATTGTTAAGAGGATCACACTAAAAAATGAAAATTGAAGTAATATGAAGTTTAAAGAAGAAAAAAAGAGAAAAATGTAGAAAAAAAGCAAAAATATTCAATAAAATTTAAGACATTATTATTAATTAGTGAGATATATTGTTTTCCATTTTCCATTTTCCATAAAAAAAAAAAAGAAGAAGTGCAGAAATGATCATAAGAAGGTGTGTGTCGGAAAAGAAGAGCGAAAGCTTATTGCTTATGTGCTTATATTCACTTATGTGAAGTTTTGTTTGTCATTGATCGAAGTGAAAGAAAAGGCAAAGGAAGGCACAGTGGTATTAAACAGAGTTTCGATTATTAAAAATGAACTGTGAAAAACAATTTTTTTTTTATTTATTTGGATTATGATATAAGTGGAAGAAGGAAGTGAATAAAACTTAGACTGAACGCAGAATAAAAATACTAATGAAAAATTTCTAAACCAAAAAAATAAAAATCTTAAACCATAATCCATCTTTTCGCCGAGGAAAGCAAGTAAGTCAGAAATTTTCCATTGTGAATTAAAGAAGAAGATATTTAATTGAAGTTTATTGGCCATGCGCAAAATTTGTTTTATTATGAATTTATATGATTGGTTATTCCTTTTTCCCACCGTACACACAACCTTAGACAGAAAACAAAACAGGGAAGGAAAAATTTGAATAAATTAATTTCTCTAAACTATAAATACACATGCAGCCTAAATTAATTAGTAAACAAGAAAGGAAAGCTAACTTCGGGCGGAGCCGAAGTTTATATACCCTTGCAGTTGAGCCGCAGTCCGCTAGGTGGTGCCACGCTTCTTATAAAATTATATATATAGCGGATCGTATATAGTTGGCCGATCTTAATGAAATTTTGCATATCAAATTATTTTGCCCAAAGAGGCATCCATTATGAATCCCATCCTTGTTTTTCCCAAAATAGAATAGAATGTACGAAATCCCATCTTTCTAACATAAAAGACACCAAAGTTATGCCAATTTCGATCGTTCTATGACAGCTATAGGATATAGTCGGCCGATCCTTATGAAATTTTGTACATAAGATATACATAAGATTTGGTCTAATATAACATGTGTGAAAAGTCCCAACCCTCTAACTTAAAAAACACCAAAGTTATGGCATTTCCGATCAATCAGTTATATGGCAGCTATAGGATATACTCGACCGATCCCGTTCCGACTTATATACTGCCTGCAAAGGAAAGAAGGGTGTGTGCAAAGTTTCAACTCGATAGCTCTAAAACTGAGAGACTAGTTTGCGTAGAAACGGACAGACGGACAGACGGACATGCTCATATCGACTCAGGAGGTGATCCTGATCAAGAATATATATACTTTGTAGGGTCGGAGATGTCTCCTTCACTGCGTTGCACACTTTTGACCAAAATTATAATACCCTCTGCAAGGGTATAAAAATGGAAATATATGTTTTTTTTTGGTGATGTGGTGTTGCTCGGGTGGTGTTACGTCGGGTAAAGCAGCCGCCCGAAAGTTTCGCCGGCAATAATTTATTAAATTTGTTTATCTTTTCTTTATCTTTGTCTCTATTCACGTCGCCCGCTCTCGTGCATTCGCCCACCTGCATCTGCCGTCAGGCGCTATCGTTGCATCGCTCTCTCGCGGTATCTCTATTATTCTAATTCGGTCGTCAACACTACGCAGTCACATACATATGTCATATGTTCTATATATAAACCAAATCATTTAAATAAATTGTAATCATACATAGAAATCTAAAGGTCCTGGTTTTTTATTACAGCCTAGATTTGGAACATTAAATAAAGCTCCCGAAAATGCTCGGTAACTGAACACAGGTTAAGTAACACAATTAAAAGGAAACACTATGAGGATTTAAATAAAGGCAGGCAAATTATTCACTATAAATCAAAATACAAAAAGAAACAGAAAAATAACAAGAGTAAATACTATACCGGAGCTAGCGATCTCGGCGTCTTGCCATATTGTGGAAGAACTCCTGCGGATGTTTTTCCGATTTGGGCCTTTCATGGCTGCGCAGAATCTGCCCTACAGTTCTCTTTTCGGCGTGAGATTATCTGTTTTGGACAAGTTTCTAGCCCTCCAGGTTCGCTACCCTCTCCCGCACCGGTAGGAGGCATCAAGGCACTTGCTAAAAGTACGCTAAGGAATAATCGTGGGCTGCTATCCTCACATAAGTAAGGTTGAAAAGCTGCGGAGGTTGCGGACTTGTCTTCGGGACTCAGCCTTAGATGCAGTTCGTTCCTTCGAAATCTCCAAGTAGAATTATGTCATACATCATTGTCCTTGTGCTCCTTCAAGGATTGGACTCAGCTACCCAGGCCAAGGGGAGGAAGGTGGAATTTTGACCTTCTTCCCACTTGGCCTAACCGACTACTTGGGATTCGATGGCTGAATTTTTGGAGCAGCGATTTTAGAGTACTACAGGCTATGGATGCAGCCATGGACGCCTACGCGCCGGGTACTTATATGGGAAGACGTGGAGTTGCAAATAATAGTAGATCGTCCTTTAACATCACTAATTCTCATTCCCCTGCCTGTACTTATGTGGTGGGTGGTCCCACGTAGTGTCTGCATATTATGGAAAGCTAAATCACATATTTCACAGTGTAATCTATTTATACACATTTTTTTATTTTCTCCGAGGTTTATGAGGTGCAGGGCCAAGTAGAAGCTTAAGAATGGAGCATGTAAAAATGTCTTCGGACTTTGTGTTCTAAGCCTGAACTCTGGGAAGACTTGGATTTTTACGGTTTCTGGTTTGATTGCGCTTTTGGGATCCATGTATTCAGGTGTCTAGTCGTTATTTGAATAAAATATTATCTATTTCGTGATGATTGCAATTAATCTGGTTGTTTTTGTACAGGTGTCACAAAGGTGAAAAGACCTTATTCCTTGTCTGTTAAATTGAGTTCAAAGGATTGGACCCAGCTACCCAGGCCAAGTGGGAGGAACATATTTTTGCACTTTCAACATATTTTGCAGTTTATAATTTTGTAAACACTAAGCGTAAAAATGTATCTTTCCGCCCACTGTTTACGTTTGAGAACTTTTATGCGAACACTGATCAGGCAATGGCCTATCTCTTTGCACAGTTTTCTCAAACTACGTGTTCACCTAGCAGCAGTTTAGCCCAGCCTTACACTTATAATATCCAATCAGCCAACCTTGCCCATCTTTCGATCAAAGTTGTGTGTTATCGGATCTTCTTAAGGTCAAGCCCGTGTATTCGCCAGACCCTGATGGAGTACTAGGCTGTGTTCTGAAGAACTGCGCCGAGGCTCTGTGCAAACCGCTCGTTAAACTTTTTAATCTATCGCTGGAAACTTCGATCTTTCCCCTTATGTGGAAGGAATCTTTCATTATTCCGCTGCATAAAAAAGGGGAAAAATTCGACCCTGCAAATTATAGAGGCATCTCTAAATTGGCAGCAATTCCCAAGCTTTTTGAAAAACTTATCACTCCACATTTGCAACACCTACATATGTAGTTCAATAATAACTTCCTGCCAGCATGGCTTCATGAAGCGCCGCTCACCACTACCAACTTATTGGAGTGGTGCTAACATCTTTTATTACGGATGGGTTCCGGAATGGCTTACAAACAGACGTCATTTACACTGACTTCAGTTAAGCATTTAACTCTGTTAACCATTCGCTTCTTATAATTTAACTCAGTCTTTTGGGATTCCCAACCGATCTTCTTATCTGGAAGCCCCATGGAAGCCATCTTGGACCCCTACTTTTTACACTGTTTATTAACGACTTGCCTCTTGCCTTAAGCAATTCACTTGTACTTATGTACGCTGATGCCGTTAAGCTGGGCCTTCAGTATGAATTCACTAGAGCCCAGTCTAGACTTCAATCCGATTTGGATAAACTTCAAAATTGGTGTTTTGCAAATAACCTAAAGCTTAATGGATCGAAATGAAAACTCATGTCTTTTTACCGATCTAGTCCTCATCAGGGTATGTCCTTTGTCTATGGGAAAGCGTTTGAACGATTAATTCAGGTTAACGATCTATGTGTCTTATTAGATTTGAGACTGAAATTTACCGACCATTTATCGACAATACACCTATGGGTCAATAAAGCAATGAGTATGATTGGTTTTATTAAAAGATGGTAAAAAAAATTTTATGACCCGTACATAACTAAAATGTTATATACATCATTGGTCCGTCCGATTCTTGAGTATGGATCGTGTGTCGTGAGTCCTCAGTACGGAGAACACCAAGATCACATTGAATCTGTACAAAAAAACTTTCGCTCTTAGTGGAATTAATTGGGATGAAAATCTTTACCTTCCCTCCTATCGTACTTTTACTAAACAACTGTCCATCATTAACAAACAGCCAGCACTTACTAACACGCGTTAATTTTAACGTTCCTAGTAGAAGGACTAGAAACTTTCGTCCTCTACTCCTCAGCCATTGTAGTTCGACATATGCCCAACACGATCCACTCAGGGCATTATGTTCGGACTACAATGGTCTCTACCACATCTTGTCACTTTGCACTAACATTCTTTAATCGCTCATATTAACCGCCTTAACTGTTCAACACTCTTCCTCGTGATATCAAAAGTGATAACCGCAAAACTTTCCAGGCTTTGCTGCCTCTGCCACTTCCCACTGTTAGTGGAGGTTCACTTTTCTCGACCATGGTGGACACAAACCCATTCATAGGTCGGGTCGAGAAGCTTCAGCGGTTGCGGTCCTGCCTCGTGAGTCTGCCTTGGAGACTGTTAGATCGTCTCACGGACAAAAATTATGACGTCGCATTGGAGTTGCTAGGCAGCAGAACGAAGCACAACAAGTGCTGTTGCAGAAAGTGGACGATGCCACGCTGTCTAAGTGGAAGGAAAGGCAAGCTGACTCGGATTCCTTGGATTCCATTTCAACGCGGGAGTCTATCGCAAATTCCTTGAGATGCCGCATTTTGAAGAGCTTGGATTTGACGACGACATCACATGCACCAAACTTTGTGGTAGGACGGCGTAGTCATTTTCATCCAGGTAACTCTTCATTTGTGTTACGGTTTCTTGGATTCCATTTCAACGCGGGAGTCTATCGCAAATTCCTTGAGATGCCGCATTTTGAAGAGCTTGGATTTGACGACGACATCACATGCACCAAACTTTGCGGTAGGACGGCGTAGTCATTTTCATCCAGGTAACTCTTCATTTGTGTTCATCCAGGTAACTGTCACAAACTCTGAGATGGCCATTCTCACATGATAAACTCCTGCCCAAGGTTTTTAAGCTTGTCGCCTAAGGATCGTTTAGGCAAAGTTATGCAATTGGATTTATGTCGTAAGTGCCTTTGATCCGGGCACCTTGCAATGCAGGCATCATAGTCTGCTGCATTTGGTTGGCAATTCACCAGCTCAAGGCCAATACCCCTCTCCCGAGGTTTCCACATCTAGCGACGCTGTTTTTCGTTCAGCGCCCGCCGCCGTCAATTCTCTCGTCGCCACTGCCAATATTCTGGTTACGAACCGCTCCGGAGTTCTACTGCCCTGACGAGCGCTGCTCGATTCTAGCTCGCAGGTGCATCTAGTCACTTGAACGCTGACGGAAGATAAGGTCTCCGGTGACTGTATCCGGTATAGGTTACGCAGGGTTCTCTACAGCTGGGTTTTCTGCGCAAGTCAGCTTGCAATCCCAATGCTCTGACTACTCGGCGCAATTAACTGCGATCGTACATCGTACGATTTCACAATCCTTAGCCAGTTGATTTGCTAATTGAAGCTGGATTATTTTACGAGCAAACGGGGCAGATTCATCTGCCTCCTGGTTTGCTTTCAATCCAAAAAACTCGGCTCGGTTGGATTGTTTGGGGAGGCGGACGTCCTGACGACGGTAAGGTCCTCATGACTGCTGAGCAGTCAGAGTTGCTAGTCCATATTATTCAGTATTACCCAGCGGCGTACGGAGCTATAAGGCGGGCAGTCAACAACTTGTGCCTGCTGCCCCTTCATGATGCTGTTGAAAGCTCATCTTCCGACGGGGGGGGGGGTATGTCGGGTCAAGCAGCCACCCGAAAGTTTGGCCAATAATTTATTAAATTTGTTTATCTTTTCTTTATCTTTGTCTCTATTCACGTCGCCCGCTCTCGTGCATTCGATCGCCCACCTGCATCTGCCGTCAGGCGCTATCGTTGCCTTGCTCTCTCGCGGTATCTCTATTATTCAGTCACATACATACATCATTTAAATAAATTGTAATCATACATAGAAATCTAAAGGTCCTGGTTTTTTATTACAGCCTAGATTTGGAACATTAAATAAAGCTCCCGAAAATGATCGGTAAATGAACACAACACAAGTGTTAAGTAACACAATTAAATGGAAACACTATGTATAATTAGATGTAGATAATAAGTGGAATTTTATGAAGTCTAGTATAAGTTAGTTTAGGGCGGAGCGGGAGCGCAAGTGAAGCTCTCACTTGCGCTCTCCCATGAATTCGCCCCGCTTCGCCGCACTAGATAAGCAAGGCTTAAGGTTTTGTTAATATGAATATAACCGAATTTATAACGTCGAAGAGTGCACGCATTTTCGTTTCGTTCGTTTTTTTTTCGCAATATAATTTAATTCTACAGCCACCGATTTTTCTTTTCGTTTTTCGCGACGAGATAAAATAATCTCGATAAACATTTTGGCGCCCCCGGGTGGAATGTAGTAAATAACTAAATATAAAAGCAACAAAAAATAGTGACAGTGACACATAAAATATATATAACAATATATATAACATATATATATCCAAAAAGAGTTGCTCGCGACGGTTGTGGTGGTGAATTCACAAATAAAAATTTAAGAATTCTCCGCGTCGCGAAATAAAACTTCTCCATAGCTGCTTCTGGAAGGATTCGTCGTCCCAATGCACTGCACCTGCATCAATTGTGAAAGGAAAGTGGCCGCAGGATTAAAGGATCCGAAAGCAGAACCCCAGGTATTTGTGCAAAAAATTGAAAGTTGAGATAAGACAAATTAAAATCTGTCTTGTGCTGGAATATTGCACCCTCCTTTCAATTCTTGGCGCATACGTACGTAGAAAAAATAGTAGAGCAAAAATAAATAACAACATATATAAAAATTCTAAAATTTTAATTATAAATATATGTGCTAACCTAAATGTACTGCCTGTGGATAAAATAAAAAAGAGAATATTTATATTATTTGCAATCACTGTCGCCCCCTACCCCTCGTTCTCGAATTTACAAATCTTCCAAATAAATACTAAAGTGCAGCCAAAAATTATTTTAATTATTTCAGATAAAATAAAGGTGCATATATATTTGGTTTACATACATACAAATAGATGCAGCGATAATATTCTCGTTTTCGTTTCCCACCGTTATCCGCTGCTGTATGTATGTATGTATATGCACTTTTTGGCGCGTATAGTTTACCGGTCTGCCAAGTGACGCGCTCCTCTACAATTTGGTCGAGCATATTGGTTTCGGTGTCATTGGCGACCAACTATTTTTTTGGATACTCTGTGCCTCGACTATCAATAATTCGTTATCAATTAATTAATCAATTTAGATTTGGTTAAATTTAATAAATTATTTATTATATTTAAATAAGATTAATTAATTAATTTCGTTTTCGCATTTTCTTGTTGTTGAATTAAATTCAATAAATTTTTAAATAAATTTTAGAAAAATTTAATAAATAAAAATTTAATAAATTTTAAATAAATTATTAAATCTTAAATTTGCATTGTTTTCGTTTTTGTATTGAAAAATCAAATTTTTTTATAATGGAAAGTACTAAACAAAAACTTAATTCCACGACTCTTATTGACTTAAAAAAAAATATTAAATGTCAAAGTTAAAAGCATTCGCCGGTTGGAGGAACGTTTGGAAGATGGATCACTTCCTCTAAACAAAACCGAGCTAGAATGCAGGCTTCAGGTTTTAGATGAGGCAATTTCTAAAGCAAATGAGTTGCAAGACCAGATCGAGCAAATAGATGAAATGGATGATTTCGGAGCCGAGTTGGAAGAATTAGGAATAACTACGAAGGCAAGGATTATGTCCTTATGTAATGCCTTGAATTCAGATGAAGACTCCCGTTCAGCTACTGCAATTTCTGCAGCCCCAACTCGAGCTCGACTTCCTAGCTTGGCATTGCCAAAATTCAGTGGAAATTATTCGGATTTCAAAAATTTCATAAGTCTTTTCGAGACATTAGTTGACAAAGATGTGAACATTCCAGTTATCGAGAAATTTAATCATTTAATTTCTTGCCTCTCTGGTGAAGCCTTAGGAACTGTCAAGGCATTCCAGGTCACCGAGAGTAATTACGCCAAAGCTATCGCTAGTTTAAAAAGAGTTTATGATAACGAATGTCTCATCTTTGCGAACCAAATACGTCAACTGTTCAGCCTTCCGAAAATTTCCCAGCCGTCTGCGTCGTCGTTGAGGGGTCTCATCGACACTGTATCATCCATTTATGGATCACTATTATCCATAGGAGATGATACTAAAATTGCAAACTCAATGATTATTCATTTAGTTTTGAGTAGAGTGGATCCAGTGACCAAGCAAAAATGGGAAGAGTCACTGGATTATGAGGAATTGCCGCTGTGGTCCGATTTCGAAAAAATACTAAATCGTAGATACCAGCATCTGTCCGCTGAAGAGACTGGCAAACCAAAACAAGAAAGAACTGGGTTCGGCAAGCAACTAAATAGAACTTCGTTGGCTTGTTCTTCTACCAACGCCAAACCAGCTTGCAGTTATTGTAACGCGAACAACCATTTTTTGGCCCAGTGTAGTCCGTTCGCTCGCCTTGCTGTAATGCAAAGGTTTGAGTTTGTTAAGTCAGCCTCCCTATGTTTGAATTGTCTGCGAAAAGGTCACACGGTAGCGAATTGTAAATCGACCAGGTGCCAAATCTGTTCAAGATCGCACCATAAACTTCTGCACCGATTTACAGTGACCGAAAATAGCTTAGCATTACCACCACCCACACAAAATCCTCCTCCAGAGTTAAAGAATGATGGCCCTTCTACTTCACATGCTTTGCATGCGTCGTCTGTAGAAAGGGTTTTGTTAGCAACGTCGATCGTAAGCGTTCGCACAAAAAATGGTGAGCACATCTTGGCCCGAGCATTACTTGACTCAGGGTCACAAATGAATTTTATTACAGAAGATCTTGCTCAACGCTTACAGATCCGTAGGGAGGAATCGTGCATCAACTTGCTTGGAATTGGTCAAACAAATTCACAAGTCAAGAAAAAGATACACACCGTGGTGAAGTCGAGAGTCAATGGTGGCGAGTTTCCGTTCGACTTTTGGGTTTTGAAAACCATTTCAGGCTATCACCCTGACCAGTCGGTGAACGTGAAAGATTGGACCCTACCAAAGAACTTGCCGTTAGCAGACCCATATTTTTACAAACCTCAGCGGATAGATATGCTAATTGGAGCTGAGTCATTTTTCGAACTGTTGTCCGTTGGCCAAATAAAACAAGGTCCGAACCATCCCATCCTTCAAAAAACTCTCCTTGGGTGGATAGTATCGGGAAAATATCTGGCAAATTCCCCAACTCCTCCACAGCCAGTCTCTAGTCTGAATTGCCAAGAGGAAGTATTAGAGTCAATAGACAAAAACTTGAAAAAATTCTGGTCGTTGGAAGAAGTTCCATCTTCTAAAAAGATGTTGTCGCCAGAACAAGAGCTATGTGAGGAACATTATCGGAAGACTACAAGAATTCTGCCTTCAGGTCGATTTGAAGTTAAACTTCCATTTAAGTCGGATCCAAGCGTTTTGGGCAATTCATTCGAGATAGCCAAACGCCGATTCCTGTCGCTCGAGAGAAGATTATCTCGAGATCCGAACTTAAAGAAAATGTATTTGGAATTTATGGAAGAATACGAATCCCTAGGCCATATGTCCCCTGCAAGCAATGACGTTCTTGCTTCTCCACACTACGTCATACCCCACCAGTGTGTCTTGCGGCCGCAAAGTACAACGACCAAACTTCGAGTCGTTTTCGATGCGTCCTGCAAGACATCCACACAAAAGTGTTTAAATGAGTTGTTGATGGTGGGTCCAACAATTCAGGAAGAGCTTTACTCAACTCTTCTTAGATTTCGGCTAAACAAATTCGCTCTGGTAGCCGACATAAAAAAGATGTATCGTCAAGTGATGGTAAATGAAGCAGATCGACGATAACAGTTGATAGTGTGGAGAAAAGACCCGTCTGAGTCCTTGAAATTGTGCAAGCTCAACACCGTTACGTATGGCACTGCACCAGCCCCATTCCTGGCCATAAGGTGTTTGAAGAGGTTGAGTGAATCCGCGAAAAATACATTTCCTCGAGCTGCTAAAGTTATTGGGTCTGACTTTTACGTCGACGACATGTTAACGGGTGCTGGTTGCGTGGAGGAGCTAAAGACAATTAAGTCTGAAGTAACTCAGGTTCTTCAAAACGCTGGGTTTGAATTGAGCAAGTGGTTTTCAAACTCGCCTAAAGTTACTGCATCCGAGAGCACGGTTAAGCCAATAACACTTTCGGACTCAGAGCTGACAAAAACATTAGGAATCGTTTGGGTTCCTAAAGATGATGTATTTAAATTCGAAATTGATATGTCAGTCATGGGTCAAAGGGCGACTAAGCGGAATATTCTTTCGGTGACGGCAAAGCTTTTCGACCCTCTTGGCTTATTAAGCCCCATCCTTATTAAAGGAAAGATTCTGTTGCAGGAACTTTGGCTCAATGAGCTAGATTGGGATGAGTGCATTCCACTGCACTTGGAAACCGCATGGAACAAGATTCAGCTTGCCTTGTCACAGTTAGAAGAGATCTCAATACCGAGATTTGTGATGAGTGAGCCAATGTCACCAATTGAAATTCATCTTTTCTGACGCATCGATGAGAGCCTATGGAGCCTGCGTCTATATCCGTTGCAAATCTGCAGAAGGTAGTAAAGTCTCATTGTTGACAGCAAAGTCGAAAGTAGCGCCGCTCAAGACAAAGACGCTCCCCCGTCTTGAGTTATGTGCTGCTCACATTCTCGCGGACCTCTGTCGCAAAATAAAACCTCTTATCAAAGCACCGATCGAACGAAGTGTATATTATTCAGATTCGGAAGTTTGTCTTCATTGGATTCGTTCCCATCCATCGTCGTTGTCAACGTTCGTATCAAATAGAGTTGCTGAGATTCAAGAGTGGTCAGAGAATAGCACGTGGCGGCATGTACCAACTAAACAGAACCCGGCAGATATTGTGTCAAGAGGTGGAGACATAAAGGAAACGATAGAATCAATTTGGTTCACAGGTCCATCGTTTTTAACGGAGCCGGAAGATAAGTGGCCAACGAGCCCTCGGTTTGATCCGTCACCAGAGATTTTGCAGATGGAAGCAAAGAAGAGTGCGGTCGGACTGACTGCAATGGTCTCTACCTCATATTTGTTGGAAGTGATAGAAGGATTTTCCTCTCACTTAAAACTGCTGCGAGTGTTCGTTTACATGGTCCGCTTTATAAAGAAATGTAAAAAATTAGTAGTTCCTTCTGATAATGTACCTTCCCCTGTCGAATATCGTGACGCGTTTAATAAAATTGTCCAGATAGTCCAAGAGCACGAGTATCAAGAGGAAATTAAAAATGTTAGAAAAAATCTTGTTGTTAGCCCAAGCCTACAGAAGCTAAGTCCGTTTGTCCATGAAACCTCTCAGGCTGGGCTTACCTTTTCGTTGTTGCGGGTCGGGGGGCGACTAGCTAATGTTCCTATTTCGTACGATGCCAAGTTTCCAGTATTGTTGACGAAGCGCTCTCAATTTATTCAGAGCTACGTCCGATACTTGCACGAGTCGAATTTTCATGTGGGTCCACGAGCACTAGTGAGTCTCTTGCGACAGCGCGTTTGGATAGTAAACGCGCAGGAAGTCTGCAGTCAGATAGTGCGGTCATGCATACGCTGTTTTAAATGCAAGCCTCATCTGATGACTCAAATCATGGGAGATTTACCCTTAGATCGAGTTCGTGCTCTCCGCCCATTTTCCATATGTGGCGTGGATTTCTCTGGCCCTATTGAGACGACCTTGAAAATTCGTGGTAGGCCACCATACAAGTCCTACATTGCCCTGTTTGTTTGTTTTTCGTCTAAAGCAGTACATTTAGAAGTAGTTTCCGATCTGTCAACTGATTCCTTTCTATTGGCTATTCGAAGGTTCGTTGGGCGCCGAGGATGTCCGCAGACCGTGCACTGCGACAACGCAACGAACTTCGTCGGAGCGAGTCGCGACTTCGCGGCACTGCGGCACCAGATCGAGAGCGAAGCGGACGAGCTGCGGCAATACGCATCAAAAAAAGGATGCGTTTTTGCGTTCATACCGCCGCGGGCTCCGCACATGGGCGGACTATGGGAGGCAGGTGTGAAGTCTGCAAAGAACCTACTCCTACGAGCGGTGGGCAGCGCGAAGTTGACCGCAGAGGAGCTGCAGACCGCCCTCGTTGGAGTCGAGGCCGTCCTGAACTCGAGGCCCCTGGGCGCCCTCAGTCAGGACCCAAGCGACGGCGAGGCGCTGACTCCCGGGCACCTGTTGACAGGCGGGCCGCTCATCGCCCCACCAGCACCGCGGACCCCGGACCAGCAGGGTCTAACGTGCTTGCGGCGATGGCGGCTTGTCTCGTCAATCAAGCAAATGTTTTGGCAGCGTTGGTCCCGGGAGTACGTCTTGGGCCTACAGGCGCGGTCGCAGTGGCAGTACATTTAGAAGTAGTTTCCCACGCAGCGGGAGCAGGAGGACGCCAGGAAGGGCGATCTGGTCCTGGTCGCCGAGGACGACCAGCCGCCCCAGCAGTGGATCACCGCCAAGGTCGTCGAGACTCACGCCGGCGCGGACGGAAGGGTCAGGGTCGCCGACGTCAGGACGAGTAGAGGAGCATTGTTTCGGAGAGCAGTCCACAAGCTGGCAAGGCTGCCAATAGTTGAAGCCTAAGGAAGGCCTTCAACGGGGCCGGTGTATAATTAGATGTAGATAATAAGTGGAATTTTATGAAGTCTAGTATAAGTTAGTTTAGGGCGGAGCGGGAGCGTAAGTGAAGCTCTCACTTGCGCTCTCCCATGAATTCGCCCCGCTTCGCCGCACTAGATAAGCTAGGCTTAAGGTTTTGTTAATATGAATATAACCGAATTTATAACGTCGAAGAGTGCACGCATTTTCGTTTCGTTCGTTTTTTTTCGCAATATAATTTAATTCTACAGCCACCGATTTTTCCTTTCGTTTTTCGCGACGAGATAAAATAATCTCGATAAACACACTATGAGGATTTAAATAAAGGCAGGCAAATTATTCACTATAAATCAAAATACAAAAAGAAACAGAAAAATAACAAGAGTCACTTCCTCACTTTTTCTTAAAGCGAACGGACGTGTTTTTTTTGTGCGCACTGCGTTTAGAAAAATCTTTATTTATTATAATAATTATAAACAATCCGGTGTTTATTTTTATTTATTTACATAAACCCGATTCTTTTCATCCCAAACATCCGATTCGCTTCGCGTATGCAGTGATATATTTGGAGGTAAAATAATAAATTTATTAATATTCTTCCAAACATAGCACTGCTCTGCTTCTTCATCCTTTACGGTGTTGCTTCTTTTGTCTCACACTAGATTCTTATCTATATTCTTTGCTCTTATACTAACTCTCACTAATCGCCCTCTTTATTCTCCCTTTTTCGACTCTTTGGCACAGTGGTTCACGGTACGTCAATAATAAAAATAATATATTCATAATGGAATTTAAACTTGTCTGTGGTTTGAAGTCTTGTAATAAGACAATCTCATCATCCCAGCCTACCATCCACTGCTGGCTATGTGAAAACGTTTTACACGCTAAGTGTGCCGGGTTCACGGCCTCAGTTTCGGATGCCATCTCACGTAGGTCTGGTCTCCACTTTTGCTGTGACGGTTGTCGTGCTGTTCAGGACGAAATGAGATCGTTCATGAGACAGACTGAAAGTGGATTTAAAGAGCTGGTTAGCGGTTTTCGTAAAATCAACGACCAACTCTGTGCGCTAGATACACAGTTTAGTAGTCTTCAACTACTAAATGAGTCTCCAAAGCGTAAGAAATCTGCTTTTAGTGATGTGCCCGTGGCGAAAAGTCTTCAGCCTATTCAGCCGACAACTATGCAGCCGCTCATATCTCTGGCCACCCCAAGGGCCGGACCTGGGAAAAATTCGGTTTCCGAATATCTCAGCATAAACGAGCAATTTTCCGATATGTCCTCTGTGGCATCGCTTCAAGTGATACCACCAGACCCAATAATTGAAACCCCCTTAAAAGTCACCGAACAGGGCAATCAAGCTTCCGGACCCCCGGTACGAACTGATGCTGCCATACTCGTTACGGCGGCACCAAAACCCTTGCAGGTGATCCCACCATCGAAACACATATTTGTTTCCCGGCTTGCCCCTGATACTTCTGAGATTGATCTCTCGGCTTACATCAAAGCCAAATCAAAAGCCGACATAAAGGTGGCAGATATAACTAAATTTAAATATAACTACACCAGGCATACGTCATCTTTCAAAATACGTGTGCCCGCGCAGATGTTCAAGACGATTTGTTCCGCCAGTTTCTGGCCAGAGAACATTTTCGTCCAAGAACATCAGCCAAGTACGGTGAAGAAAAAAATGACCAAACCTGTGGGAGTGAAACTCCCACATGTTAGAGCCACTGACCAACCTTCCACGTCAGCTTCAAAAAACTAATGCCTTCACTAACACTTACCTATCAGAATACTAGAGGGTTACGAAGTAAGCTTCCCAAACTGTATTCTGATAGTTCTTTCTTTGCATCTCACATTATAGTCTTTACAGAAACTTGGTTAAAGCCGGAGATCTTAAGCTCCGAAGTTTTTCCAAGTAAGTACACCACTTTTAGACGTGATAGAACTCTGCGAAGGGGAGGAGGAGTGTTAATTTCTGTAGACTCCAATTTCGCTTCTGAAGAGATTAAATCACAAGAGTTTGGTGACATAGAATTTCTTTGCATTAAAATCATATTGTCCGATAAATCATTATACGTTACGTGCTCCTACGTACCCCCTTCGTCCGAACCGCCCACATACTGGCAACATTTAGACGCTATTAGGTTTGTTTTTGATCGTCTGTCTGATGGTGACCAGCTAGTAGCTCTGGGTGACTTCAATATCCCAGAACTCAGGTGGTCCAATGTTAAAAATTCACCGTCTTTATTGCTGAATTCGCACCATGACTTCCCGGCGGGCATGTTCGACATGTCACTCGGGCAAATTAACCACGTTAGAAATTCTTTAGGTCGGCTGCTGGACTTGTGTTTCGTTTCTGATCCTGATGGAATTACTCTTTCCAGAACTTTACCACTTTCCAACCCAGAGGATCCATATCATCCCACTCTTGAGGTTTTAATAGAAAACAATAACGTAATTGGCCTTAAGCCTACACTTAAATCTCATAAAGTTCGTTTCTTTCGTAAGGCTGACTTTATGAAATTAAATAAGTTAATTTTGGAATTTGATTGGTCCAATCTACTGGCATGTGAAGATGTAAACATTGCCTTAATTAAATTTTATTATACTTTGAATAAATTTTTCGACGTTTGCGTGCCATGGAAATATCCGTCCGTTTCAATTAATCCGCCTTGGTATACAAGGCACCTAGGAAATTTAAAGATCGTTATGTATAGACTTTTAAATAAACATAAAATATCTGGCTGTACAGTTAGTTATTCAAGATACTTTGTAGCTCGGTCCAATTTCACCGTGCATAGCGCTGAATGTTATAGGAGTTATATACGCCGCTGCCGGATTCAGTTTACTCAGGATCCGAAGCAGTTTTATAACTTTGTAAACACTAAGCGCAAACATGTATCTTCTCCTCCTATGCTTATGTTTGAGAACTCATATGCGAACACTGATCAGGCAATGGCCGATCTCTTTGCACAGTTTTTTCAAACAACATACTCACCTAGTAGACATCTGCATGATTACATTCATAACATACGTCTAATAGAGTACATTCGAATCGAATAGAATGGAGTGAGTGGAATGTTGGAAATGAAATGAAATTGTATGAATGTAAGCTTAGGTTCCTCTCGTAATTTGAGACTTCAAACGAAATGACAGGGAATAAACGAAACGAAAAGTGAAATGAGAAATATGTCAATATCATGTATACCCGAATCCTTCGAGTTGTTTCTTATCATTCTGAGAGCTGCTACAAATTTGTCTACAAATTTTTAACAATTTTTAACTTAATATAAAAAAAAAAACAAGAGGTGCAAAAAAAAGACGGAAATATGGACAACCAATTTATAAAAGAAGCCGACGAGCCTGTATGCATATATATGTAGACCTAGTTTTTTAAAGTTTGGTTTTTAGGTTATTATTTTGATGTCCTCAAATTTGAGACAATACAAGACAAGGTGGAACAAGAAATTTCTGGATATTCCAATATTAAGGTTGCATACACTCTTGATTTTAATGCTTTAGCTTGGTGGCATTTAAATAAGCAATTTTTTCCGCTACTGCACAAAACAAGCTGCAAAATATTTTGCATTGCAGCGAGCAGCGCGGCTTCGGAACGGACCTTTTCAAACGCAAGAAATTTGATAACAGAAGCGTTGTCAAATAGCCACTAACTCTGAAAATATTGCCAAATTAATGTTTTTGCATTCCAATTTAAATTAGATATAAATTCGCTGCATTTAATTTGTTTTTTTTATTTCCTTTTATTTACATTTACAACTCGAATCATTTGAATGAAACGTCTCTGTTTTCAACGTTCTCAATTCACTCAATTCGTTTCCTTCTACCAAATGATTGTGCAAATGAGTAGGCGTAAGAGATCCAACCCTCTCACATCATGTTGGCTTTGCTCTCAAATTCACTCAATTCATTTTTAGCATTGTGCATTTGAATGTGGGTTTTATGCCACTCATGCAGATGTCTATCACCTAGCACCAGTACAGGTCAGCCTTACACTTATAATATCCAATCAGCCAACCTTATATTTTGCCCTTCTTTTGATCAAAGTGGTGTGTTATTGGGTCTTCTTAAAGTCAAGCCCGTGTATTCGCCAGGCCCCGATGGAGTACCAGGCTGTGTTCTGAAGAACTGCGCCGAGGCTCTGTGCAAACCGCTCCTTAAACTCTTTAATCTTTCGCTGGAGACTTCGATCTTTCCCCTTATGTGGAAGGAATCTTACATTATTCCTCTTCATAAAAAAGGGAAAAAATCCGACGCTGCCAATTATAGGGGCATTTCTAAATTGTCAGCAATTCCGAAGCTTTTTGAAAAACTTATCACTCCACATTTGCAACACCTATGTAGTTCAATAATATCTCCATGCCAGCATGGCTTCATGAAGCGCCGCTCCACCACTACCAACTTACTGGAGCTAACATCTTTTATCACGGATGGGTTCCGGAATGGCTTACAAACAGATGTCATTTACACTGACTTCAGTAAAGCATTTGACTCTGTCGACCATTCGCTTCTTATAAGTAAACTCAGTCTTTTGGGATTCCCAACTGACCTCCTTATCTGGATTTCGAGCTACTTATCTGGAAGAACCCAACGTGTCTTCTTTAAAGATGTTACCTCGCGTCTAGTCCGCGTCACATCTGGGGTGCCTCAAGGAAGCCATCTTGGACCCTTACTTTTTACACTTTTTATTAATGACTTGCCCCTTGCCTTAACTGATTCACTCGTACTTATGTACGCTGATGACGTTAAGCTTTGTCTTCAGTATAAATTCACTAGTGCCCAATCTAGACTTCAATCCGATTTGGATAAATTTCAAAATTGGTGTTTTGCAAATAACCTAAAGCTTAATGGATCGAAATGTAAACTCATGTCCTTTTATCGAACTAGTCCTCACCAGGCTATGTACTTTCTCTATGGGAACGCTTTAGAACGATTAACTCAGGTTAACGATCTGGGAGTCCTTTTAGATTTGAAACTTAAATTTACCGACCATATATCTACCATGGTTAATAAAGCTATGGGTGTGCTTGGCTTTATTAAAAGATGGTCAAAAGAATTTAATGACCCGTACATAACAAAAACGTTATATACATCATTGGTTCGTCCGATTCTTGAGTATGGATCGTGTGTCTGGAGTCCTCAATATGGAGTACACCGAGATCACATAGAATCTGTACAAAAAAACTTCCTGATTTTCGCCCTTAGGGGACTTAATTGGGATGCAAATCTTCACCTTCCCACTTATCATAGTAGACTTTTATTAATCAACTTACCATCATTAACAAATCGTAGAACGATGCTGGGTGTTATGTTTCTATATAATCTTATATATGGTAATGTAGACAGTCAGCATTTACTAACACGCTTAAATTTTAACGTTCCTAGTAGAAGGACTAGAAACTTCCGTCCTCTACTCCTTAGCCATTGTAATTCGACATATGCCCAACACGATCCGTTCAGGGTATTATGTTCGGACTACAATGGTCTCTACCACACCTTGCCACTTTGCTCCACTAACAATCTTAAATCCTTTATACTAAACGCCTTATCTATGCAACACTCTTCCTCGTAATATCTTACCCCTACTCTTCTCCTAAACGTTGTCGGATCTATCCCCGCGATTCGAGCCGTACGTTATGCGGCAGCGTCCCTCGGTCGGTTGGACGGGAGGTGGGCTGTACGTATGCAGTGGGAACCGCGCGAAAATACTATACCGGAGCTAGCGATCTCGGCGTCTTGCCATATTGTGAAAGAACTCCTGCGGATGTTTTTCCGATTTGGGCCTTTCATGGCTGCGCAGAATCTGCCCTACAGTTCTCTTTTCGGCGTGAGATTATCTGTTTTGGACAAGTTTCTAGCCCTCCAGGTTCGCTACCCTCTCCCGCACCGATAGGAGGCATCAAGGCACTTGCTAAAAGTACGCTAAGGAATAATCGTGGGCTGCTTTCCTCACATAAGTAAGGTTGAAAAGCTGCGGAGGTTGCGGACTTGTCTTCGGGACTCAGCCTTAGATTCAGTTCGTTCCTTCGAAATCTCCAAGTAGAATTATGTCATACTTGGAATTATGTCATTATGCCCACTTGGCTGAAGGTGGAATTTTGACCTTCTTCCCACTTGACCTAATTGACTACTTGGGAGTCGATGGCTGAATTTTTGAAGCAGCGATTTTAGAGTACTGCAGGCTATGGATGCAGCCATGGACGCCTACGCGCCGGGTACTCATATGGGAAGACGTGGAGTTGCAAATAATAGTAGATCGTCCTTTAACATCACTAATTCTCATTCCCCTGCCTGTATATTATGTGGTGGGTGGTCCCACGTAGTGTCTGCATATTATGGAAAGCTAAATCACATATTTCACAGTGTAATCTATTTATACACATTTTTTTATTTTCTCCGAGGTTTGTGAGGTACAGGTCCAAGTCGAAGCTTAAGAATGGAGCATGTAACAATGTTTTCGGACTTGGGGTTCTAAGCCTGAACTCTGGGAATACTTGGATTTTTACGGTTTCTGGTTTGATTGCGCTTTTGGGATCCATGTATTCAGGTGTCTAGTTGATATTTGAATAAAATATTATCTATTTCGTGATGATTGGATTTAATCTGGTTATTTTTGTACAGGTGTCACAAAGGTGAGAAGACCTTATTCCTTGTCTGTTAAATTGAGTTCTATCTAAGCTATTGAACTTCCTATTTCTCCATTTTTCCACTTGCCTGCTCGTCCCAAATAAAAATCAATTAAAAATTTATTAAATTTGATTTCGGAGGTAAATAATTTTAGAGCACCTTATACATAATTTGTGCCGACCAAGATAAACCAAACTGATTGTCTTTTATTTATTTTTTATTTTTTATTTTTTTATTTTATTTTATTTCACACAAGAAAACATTTATATTTTCTTATTCAATTTTTTATATTATTTATTTTACTTTATGTAATTCATCAAGATGAGCAATCACATCCAGATATTCCGTTTAGTTCTTCCGAAATATTTCGTATTTTTATTGGCTCTGAATTGGGTAATCTAATGAGCTCCGAGGTTTCCTCGCTCTTGTCATAATCTGAGCAGTTACGACTCTGACATCCTTCTTTCCTCATTTTCTTTTTCATTTATTTTTTGTATTAAGGCTTAGTTTTACGAACCAATCGTTAATCCACTCTAGGATTCAAAATCGCTTAGCAAAAACACAAAAAAAAGGGGGGGAATATATTTTGGGTATTTCTAAAATAAATCATATTATTTTCTTAAATTTATTTCCTTTACTTATTTCAATGTTCAATCGCTGAACATCCAATTATTCCCCTTGAGATCTTCAGAGATATTTTTATTTTACAATAACTACGTGCCATGTCTTTCGGTTTTCAGCAGATACTTTTGATTATCTGATATATATATTATCTAGCAATCGCCCTAGGAGTAAGATATCTGGCCGATCTGCCTTGTTTTCTTTTTTTTTATTTTTCCAAAGCAATCAAAACATTTGCTATTTTATTTAGTTTCCTTATTATACCCTTGCAGAGGGTATTATAATTTTGGTCAAAAGTGTGCAACGCAGTGAAGGAGACATCTCCGACCATATAAAGTATATATGTTCTTGATCAGGATCACCTCCTGAGTCGATATAATTTCAGTCAGATAATTTTTTTAAGTTTGAAAAATTTTAAATTTTTTCACAAAAGAAGATTCTGAACGCAACAAAAAAAAAACAACAGCTGGCAGTACGAAGTCTGCCGGGACAGCTAGTATAACTATAAAATATAGGATTAGCTTTATAATTTCTACACCTTTACCCTGGTCATTTTGTCCAGATGTTAATGTAGCAAAATCACACATACCCTATAAAGTATATATACTCTTCATTAGTAAGGAAAAAATCAAAATGTAGAATCTCCGTCTGCACTCGCTTAGTTTCAAATCTACAGAGTTTTCTCTGTTTGCACTGTACTTTTTATTTCAAAATACTTTCTAAAATAATAATACCAAATATTTTTGAACTATTAATTGAACTGAAAAAAAATTTAGTTTTTATAAATTTGAAGTGACTATGTTAAAAATATATACTAGTGTATATACACAATAGACATCTGCATGAGTGGCAAAAAACCCACATTCAAATGCACAATGCTAAAAATGAGTTGAATGAATTTGAGAGCAAAGCCAACATGATGTGAAAGGGTTGGGTTTCTTACGATTACTCATTTGCACAATCACTTGATAAAAGGAATTGAGTGAATTGAGAACGTTGAAAACACAGATGTTTCATTTGAATGATTCGAGTTGTAAATGTAAATAAAAGGAAATAAAAACAAATTAAATGCAGGGAATTTTCTTCGAGTCCGAAAGGCTTTATATATATGGTTTTTTCTTTTATTTATTTTTAAATTAACGATAACTTATAACTAATTTAAATTGGAATGCAAAGACATTATTTTGTTGATATTTTCTGAGTTAGAAAAAAAACAGGCTCGTCGGCTTCTTTCATAAATTGGTTGCCCATATTTCCGTCTTTTTGCTGCAGCTCTCAGAAAGAAATTTACCCGAATCATAAGAAACAACTCGAAAGATTCGGATATACATGACATTGACAAATTTATCATTTCACTTTTCGTTTCGTTCATTCTCTGTCATTTCGTTTAACGTCTAAAATTACGAGAGGAACACAAGCTTACACTCATACAATGTCATTTAATTTCCATCATTCCACTCAATTCATTCTATTCGATTCGAATGTGCAGATGTCTAATACACAATATGTATTACATGTACACGTACATGTATATTATATGTATAATATGTATTACATATTTAATTATTGTAAAATTTCCTTTTTTTTCTTTTAAATTTTAATGAATGCAACTTAAACAGACTAAATCGATTGATAAATTTGATTAAATTAAAATTTTTTAGATTTTGCAGAAGACGTAAGAAGTCGGAGTAGGAAACGCGTGAGAACGGAGCTGTGGACATGCGCAAACAATTTGAAACCACCCTTTGGATAAATTTATTTTAAACGCTATCAAATGACTAAAAAATTTATGAAAATAATTATATTATAATTATAATTAATATTTTTTATATATTTATAATATATATAATGTTTTACCACCTGTTGAGCTTTGTAACGTCGGCGATAGTTCGGCTGGGGTGACAACCCGAGGCGGTGGGAAAGTGGCCTACGTTGCAGCCCGATCGCATAGTAGGACCATAATTAGCTATTCCACAGGGGGTTCTGACGATCTGGCAACAAACTTACAGCGTAGGTTAGAAAAACCGCGTGGGAGCAGCTTTCTTTAGCGTTTTAACCACAGATATCGAGAAGTTCAAAAAAGTGCTAGAGCGAAGGTTTACCTTCTGAGGGATCATCGCGTTTAAGAAGCTGACGTGGGACCGGCATCAATCAAAAGGCCACAAGCGGCCGTTTGCCGGCCTACGCGGATTTAAGTTGAGGCAGGCCGCAGATCGCAGAAGCGAGGTAAGTCATGAGGTTAGGTCATGGTCGTGTGAGCCTGACGTAGTTGTTTTTGATTCATTAGGTCAAGGGTCTTGGCGTAAAAGTTAGATGGCAGCGAGGCGTGATTTGAGCGGCGCAGAGGAAGCAGAGAATTGTGGCGCTCAGCCAGAAGAAGCAGAGTGAATCTTTGAAACGTAATGAGTCTCAAAAGCGGAGCGAACCTCGCCATTCGGCCGCCTGTGCGGCGTGGCGGAAAGAGAACGTCAAGGTGTTTCCAACATTTTTTGTAGAAAAGTGATTTGATGGTGAAACTTTCATAAGGATCAACTATATACTGTTGGAATTATAAATTTATACATGAGTGTACAACGCACTATGTGGATGGTTATGCACTTAACTGTAAACTAATTGTCGCTTACTTATGTTTCTAAGTTTGTCTGCCTGCGTGCAGTCTATTATATTTTATTGAAGTCAGTCGCTAATGAAGCTCAGAAATGAATAAATCTAATAGGTTATGGGCCCAGAGTGCGTATAAACTGCGTGTAACCTAAAATTTCGGAACATTCCGAAAAGTGACTCGAATTTGCAAAAATGAGTGTATCGTGGCAAATTGAAAAATTAAATGAAAGTAACTATGATATATGGTGCATGACCATGGAGAGTTTCCTGATAGCGTCAGACCTCTGGGATGTGGTCAGTGGTGATCTGGTTAAACCAGAAGACGGTGCCGATTTAGTCAAATGGATTAAAACTGATAAAAAGGCTCGAGCATACATAGTAATGAACATGACGGGGGCGCAAATGACACAAGTGAAAAAGTGTATGACCTCCCGCGAAATATGGACTAAACTAAAAGAGTTGCATATGCCGGATGGCCCTGTCCAACAATTTCAACTTTATAGAAGATTGTTAGGGCTAAAATTGCAACAAGGCGGGAGTGTGTTACAATTCGTCAACGAATTTGTTGAGATATGTAATAAACTGTGTGAATTGGATATTGTGCTATCTGATCCAGTGAAAGTAATAATGATTCTATCGAGTTTGCCCAAATCATTCGAACTTTTCGTTGTTGCTATGCAGACGCGTGATAAACTGCCTTCGTTTGAACAAGTGAAGTCGAAGCTTCTAGAAGAAGGTGAACGGCATACAGGAATCGAGGTGTATGAAGAAGCCGTTGAAAAAACTGCATATTCAGCGGGCACCGTAAATGAGAAAACCAGAGATAACACAAAGAACAGAAAAAATTTCGGGCGCCAATCGAATGCGATACAGCCGTTAGAGTGTTGGTCGTGCTGGCAATACGGCCACAAAGCTGCAAACTGCAAAAAACGAAATGACTCTAAGAAAGAAACGGAGAATGGGAGAAGTGAGAAATCATACTCCAGCGTTTGTCTAAGTGAGCAGCCGAACGAAATTAGTCGAAAGATGTGGTGTTTGGACAGTGGACATATTCTTTGCTAACTTTAAAGAACATGAAGAGCGTATACTCTTAGCTGACAATAAATTTGTTGAGTCAGAGGGCCGTGGCAGTGTACGTGTAATCTGGAAAAATTTCGGTATTACATTAATGGATGTGCTGTACGTGAAACACCTGCAGTGTAATTTTATGTCGGTGTCAAAAGCGATTGACAATGGACTTAATGTTACATTTACTAGAGATAACGCAAGTGTAATTGAGAACGACGGCACGGTTATATTGACTGCCAAGAGACAAAACGGTTTGTTTATATTTGAAAGCGAAAATAATAAGTGTTTTAATATTACGCGGGTGACGACACCACAATTATGGCACAGTAGATTTGGACATTTAAATTTCGGGAGCCTTAACAAAATGGTTAAGGAACATATGGTGAACGGCCTAAAGTCGAACTTTGAGAACCATGATGTGTGTGAAATATGTGCGAAATGCCAAATCAGCGGAAAGAAATTTCCAAAGGCCAGTGAGAGCCGCGCAAAAGACATTCTCGGTTTGGTGCACACAGACATATGTGGTCCGGTTAATCAAGCATCTATTGGAGGTGCACGATATTTTGCAACATTTATTGATGATAAATCTAGATATGTGTTTGTGTACTTCTTAAAATCACGGGATGAGATTTTAGAAAAATTTAAAGAATTTAAGACACTTGCTGAGAATCAAACCGGTAAAAGGTTGAAAGTCTTGAGAAGCGATAACGGCCGAGAGTACTTGAGTGGGGCATTCGAGCAGTTTTTGATTGACAATGGAATTGAGAGACAATTATCAGTGCCATACACACCGCAACAGAATGGTGTAGCTGAGCGCGCAAACAGAACCTTGAGAAGACTGCATCCTACTTGAGAAATCGCGCAGAGACGTCAACTTTACATGGTATGACCCCTTTTGAAGTATGGACTGGCAGAAAACCTTGCGTAGGGCACTTGCGAGTTTTCGGTGCGAAGACCATTGTTCTTAACAAGATGCGAAAGAGGAAATTTTCTCCAAAGGGTGAAGAGCATATTTTGGTAGGATATGCAGCATTGTCAAAGGCATACCGCTTATATAATTTTGAGAAAAGAAGAGTCATCACAGCCCGTGACATAATTTTTATTGAAGACGCAATATACCATGCTAAATATCCTGACAACTGAGGATGTCTCAGTACCGAGTAGTTACAGCATGGCACTAAGCTCAGAGCATGGAGACAAATGGAAGGCATCGATTCAGAAGGAGATGAATAGTTTGAAAGCCAATGGTACGTGGTCATTAGTTGACTTACCCGAAGGCCAGAAGACCATTGGATGCAAATGGGTATTTGCAGTTAAACGAGACAAGTTTGGCAACGTCGAGACGTTTAAATCATGACTGGTTGCTAAAGGGTGCGCACAGCGCCTAGGTATTAATTATTTCGAAACTTTTTCTCCAGTTGCTAGATATTCAACAATTAGACTTGTCATCGCCCTGGCCGTGGAATATAAAATGTTTCTGCATCAGATGGACGTTTCGTCAGCATACCTCAACAGTTACTTGCAAGACGAGGTATATATGCGGCAGCCTGAAGGCTTTGTTAACAAACAGTTTCCAAAACGGGTCCTGAAGCTTCACAAATCGTTGTACGGCCTTAAGCAGAGTGGGCGAGAATGGAATGAGCAGCTCAATGCCGTTCTATTGAAGATTGGTTTTACTCCGTGTCCGAGTGAGCCATGTTTGTACATACGCAATACTCAAGGCATCATGGGAATTGTAGTTGTGTACTGTTTATCTGAAATGTTTAAATAGAAGCAAAGGGTACATAAACCGATTGCTGGGTTGTTGCCGCAACTTGCACTTGAACAAATTGGACGTGGAGAAATTATTGAGTTCAGAGTAGATTTGTCTGAGACTGATTTTATTCATATAAAGGTTCGTGTGTTGTTCGTGTTCTTGTGACCTAACTTGTAATGTCAGCAGTTCTTGCTGCTTTTCAGTTTGTTGTTTCTGTAGTGTTTGGTCTTTTTTAATGTTCATCGTTTTATGTAGGTTAATATTTTCTTTATTATATATTTATTGTACTTGTGTCTTTGTTATGTGTAAATCGTGTTCTTGTGACCTAAATATTAAATGCTTATGACTTAACATTCTCCCGGCCGTTGAACAGGTGTTCAACCGTCGTCCAGCTCTATAGTAAATTGTCTTGGGGTAGGTTCGGGAATTGAACTTCTTGTAGTCCCTCTAAGCTTTGGCGTCCAAATCGACCGTCTGTGTCGCATGATGAGAATGCCTATCAGTATCAGTATGATGACGGAAATGGCAAATGCTGTGTATGACATAGTTGTCTGGTGGTCCAGTTGGTACGGTGCATCTTTTCTTTGTAGATCAGCTAACCGATGTTGTAGGATCTCTAATTCTGTGTCGTCTATACTTGGTGATTGGGCCCTTAACCCGAATTCTGATGGTTCCTCTATGGGCTTTAGGGGCTCGGAGATATTTCCGAATCGACTGAACGAAGTTTGTACTTCAGTGGTCATAGTGCCGAATGTGGTCAAACTTATATTGAAATTGCGTGCTGTGCAACCAATGGGCAATTTCAGTATACCAGTCGCCTTTATGTTGACTGTTGATGAAACTCCACTGCATACTGCCTGAAGTTCCATGGAGTCCTTGGTCGCGAAGATCCATTGGTTAGATTGGTGAGTTTTCAACCACACCATGCTAGAGTGCACAGGATTTCTGTGACATTCTGTTCCAGTCTTGTTATTAAATAACTGGAATTCGCATCGACTGTCAACATTGTATGCCGTTAAGTGATTGAAACAAATATGCTGCTCAATTTTTATAGAAGTGCATCTTTTGAATTCGTCTTCACTAAACCCAATAAAGCGATCTCTATGGGCATTGACAGCTATGATCGGTGTCTGAAGATTGTACAGCGTCCAACCTTTCGATTCCCATATTGGGATGGGCACGATGCTGAAGACATCCAATAATTCTGACGACACCAATGGTATTGTGATTCGAAAAATGGCGTGAGTATCAGTCGTACTGCCTTGCGCATACATTATTTTGTATAGCTGAACAACATCCGTTGTGGCTACTGGCAAGATCTGGTCGGGTGGTAAATGATCCCGCATTTGGTCGAGCTGGTCTCGTAACTGTGTAGGTGATATTAAAATTGGACTGATTGTTTTGTGGCGAGCATCAGTCAATACATTAGTTATCTCACTCTGCATTCGCTGTAAACCATTTGCAAGTAGATTCAATTGTGTCGTGAGGATCATAAACGCTTGCTCTAAATGTGCGCCTTGGTACTGTCCTCGTTGCTTATTTATGAGGGTCATCTGCTGTTCCAAAGATCGTAAGCGGTTGTTGGTAGCCAACCTTCCCTTTCGCACCAAATTGATGGTGGAGTCAACAATGGACGTCTGGTTCTGAAGCAGCTGTAGGAGGAAGTTCTCATTACCCTTCACCTTAGTGATAGTTTTGACCATCTCTTCTGTGTATGTGGAATCGAGTACACCGAATAATGAATTGGCCATAGTTCCAACAACATTAAACGGTGATCTACGTTGCCGAGAGTGATGCATCAGGTTATTTCCTGCCTCAAGTTCTGCAATTATATGTTTAAAATGTTCTAGGATGGAACTGCATGCTGCTACGTTGGTCAATTCCTGGCATTTGTGTGCGAGTTCCGTTACTCCACCTGAAAGTACCTTCATATCATTCCAGTAGGGATCCAAGTCGTAGTATACTATCATCGTCCATTCTGACACTACCATTCTCGTGGTTCCCAACCGTTCGTAGAATATTCCTGGCTTATTACTGAACTCCGTTACCTTAATTGGCGTTGCCATGGCTAGTGGAAGTAACAACATAAGCGCTAGAATCACAGGCATTGATGAGAGTGTTTCCTTTTTGCGTTGTACAGGCGGCTCATCAGACTGGTCCGCCTTGAGGGTGTCGTCTAATGGGCGCTTGTTGTTGATTTCTTCTGGGAACAGTGGCGCTAGCCGAGTCACTGGTCTCTTGAATACTCCAGATGACGTTTTGATATCCACTACCCGAACGAGGTTGTCCGGTCCGGGATATGTTTTGAGAACTCTTCCCATAGGCCAGCTCATTACAGGCACGTTGTCCTCTTTTATAAGGACTAACAATCCCTCTTTAATATTCGGAGATGCATGCTTCCATTTGTGTCGATTCTGAAGTTCTTGCAGGTACTCACATGACCATTGTTTCCAAAAGGCGTGCTTCAGTCGTGATACCAGTTCCCATCTTTTTACTAATGGTTTGCCGCCCGGAATGATGTTGGTATCAGGAGGAGCAGTTAGTGGTTCTCCAATCAGGAAGTGTCCTGGCGTTAAAGCTGATTCGTCAGTGGGGTCTGATGACATGGGAGTAATCGGCCGTGAGTTGAGGATCGCTTCAACTTCAACGACCACAGTGTTGAGTTCTTCAAACGTCAAAGACGCCGTGGCTGTAATTGATACTAGCAGCCGTTTTGCGGATTTCACCGCAGCTTCCCATAGGCCACCGAAGGATGGTGCTCGTGGGGGAATGAATTTGAAGTTTATTTCTCTTTTGTTGCAATGCTGAACTATGGAGTCCTGCGCATTGGTTGAGAAGATGCTGGTTTCGAGCTCTTTTAATTTATTGTTGGCTCCAATAAAATTTGTTGCATTATCGCAATGGATCGTCTGGCACTTCCCTCGACGTCCAAGAAACCGGCGGAGAGCGGCCAAAAAGGCGTCTGTTGTGAGGTCGCTTACCAACTCCAAATGAACTGCTTTCGTGGCGAAGCAACAGAACACTGCGATATAGGCCTTGTCGGGACGTTTTCCTCGAATCTTGTGATGAATCCATATGGGGCCGCAGTAATCTACTCCAGAGTTAAAGAAGGGCCGAGCCTGTGTGACTCTCTCGCTCGGTAGATTTCCCATGATTTGACTCATTAATTTGGGCTTGACTCTGGTACATCGCACGCAGTTATGTACAATGCTTCTTGCCATTGTTTTGTCATTGATGATCCAATACTGTTGCCTAGCAATGGCGCGCAAGGCTTGGGTACCGCAATGCATGTTGGTCTCATGTAGTTCTCTTAAGATCATTTTTACAATTGTGTCATTGTAGGGGAGCAGAACTGGATGTTTTGCGTCTTCGGATAGGTTTGAATGTTCGAGTCTGCCTCCTACTCGAATTAACCCATCAGATCCAACGATGGGAGCCAATGATACAAGAGAACTCTTTTTGTCCACTGTTTTGTACCGTTTGAGCTGGTTACGCTCTGCGTTAAATTCGATTTGCTGAATCGTGCGCAGGATAATAATGCGTGCCTGGCTTAGCTCCTCCAGACATAGCGCCTTCGTTGGCACTCTATTAGACTTATAACAGAACCGCAGCATGTACGCAACAATTCGTTGTACTTTGTAGAAGGAGTTACTGTGCCTACAGTTGTATATCTCCCCTCTGAATATGTCTTTAGCGGCCGCCATGCTGGCGAATTTCGTTTTTTGTTCTAAGTTCGTCGAAATAATGGCTGGCATCTTTGCCCAGCTTTCCTTTGATCCATCTAGGAACAGGGGTCCATAAAACCACATACTGTTGCTCGAGAGTTTGCTAGCTGTTGTTCCTCTGGACAAGACGTCGGCTGCATTGTTGGCGGATGATACGTGACGCCATTGACACTGCTCCGTCACTTCTTGAATTTTAGCTATCCGATTTGCCACAAACGTGTGGTAAGTGGAAGCTGTTGCATTGATCCACCCTAACACGACGGATGAATCAGTCCAAAAGAACCCCGCAACCGTGTCTAGCGACAAGCGTAAATCTTGTCTGACTCTGTGCGTTAGTTCTGCGCCTAGGACTGCTGCGCACAATTCTAGTCTGGGCAAGGATTGCTTTGCTGTGGGTGCTACTCTGGACTTGGAACATAGCAGTCTCACCGAGGTTTGCTTATTTTTATACGTTGCTCGGACGTATATTGCTGCGCCATAGGCCTTTTCTGAGGCGTCCACAAAAGTGTGTAGTTCTTGCGTGACTGGAACCTTTCCGTCAAATATGTGTCTTGGAATTTGCAATTTATTTAGACTTTGCAGGTCAGAACGATATGTTTTCCAGTCTGACTGAAGTTCTAAAGGCAATTCATCATCCCAAGCCATTTTTGATTCCCAGAGGTGTTGCATGAATATCTTTGCCTTTACGACCACTGGCGCAAACAAACCTAATGGGTCAAAGATTTGTGACAACTCAGAGCACACCACTCGCTTTGTGATGACCAGCGCTTCGCTTTGCTGCGTTCGTCCGCAAAGTTTGTCTTTATTGGGCATCCATATGAGACCGAGTGTTTTAACACTGTATTGGTCCAAGGTTTCACCCAACTTAACATCGCTCACAGTATCCTCTTTTGGTATTCCTTGTAGTAGTTCTGCATTATTTGAACACCACTTTCGTAATTTGAAACCGTGTGGTAGCAATATTTTATTCAATTCACTTTGGATTTGAACTGCTTCTGCCACTGAGTCAGCACCTGTCAAGCAATCGTCTACGTAAAAATCATTTTCAAGCGCCGCAGACCCCAATGGGTAGTTGTCCCGTGACCGGATTGCTAAATGATTTAGGCATTTCGTGGCTAAAAACGGAGCTGTTTTGGTTCCATACGTGACGGTTTTAAGTCTATAGTACTTAAGATCCTCGGATGGATCATTTCTCCAGACTATAAGCTGATGGAACTGATTATCTGGATTGATCCATACTTGCCGGTACATTTTTTCTATGTCCGCCGTGAACACATACTTGTGTATTCTGAAGCGTAGTAGTATGGCCATTAGCTCGCTCTGAACAGTGGGTCCTGTATGTAATATGTCGTTTAAAGATTTCCCACTTGATGTTTTGCATGAAGCATCGAACACCACTCGTAGCTTTGTGCTGCTGCTGTCAGGCTTCAGAACACAGTGATGTGGTATGAAGTAGTGATTGTTGGGTACATGTGTTGTTGGAACAAACTTCATATGTCCCAAGGCTTCATATTCTTTCATGAACTCAGAATAACCTTTCCGAACATCACCGGTTACTCGTCGCTCTAGTGCTAAAAACCTTTTGATCGCAATTTCTTTCGACTCCCCCAGGGCTGAAGGGTGCTCGGCGAACGGCAATTTCACAATAAATCGTCCGTCTTCTGCTCTCTTCAGAGTTTCTATAAAGTGTTTCTCACAATGTGCCTCTGACGGAGGTCGATGTTTCGTCTGGTTTTCCAAATTATCTAGCTTCCAAAACCTTTCAATCAGTGCGTCAGTTTCTTCACCGACACCGACACCACAGGCTATGGCTGATTGAGTTTTAGATTTAACTCTGCCTGCTACAATCCATCCGAGTTTCGTGTTTTGTAGCATGGCACCATCTCTGCCGACCTTCTGCTGATTTGGAAGGAGAAGCGAGTAATAGTGCTCGGTGCCGATTAGTAGATCTATCCTTCCAGGTTTATCAAACTGGGGATCCGCTAATGGACACTCATTGGGTATCTTTAACGCACAATGTGTTAGTGGTTGAGCTGGTTGGTCAGCAATGATGTGGGGAAGCACAAACGCTTCTATGCGCTGGCTGAAATCCCCGTGAAGCGAGCTAACGAGAATAGTTACTCTTGCTCTGCTCATTCTTGGTTGTCCTCCAATGCCTTCGATCCGGAGCTTTGTATCGTGGCGCTTTAGTGACAACATTGATGCTAATCGTTCAGTGATCAAATTAATCTGGGATCCTGAATCTAGCAGGGCACGAAATTTCGCTACTTGCCCGTTCTCTGTCTGGACCGCTACCTTTGCTGTTGCAAGAAGATTGTAATTCTTGTAAGCCGCGGCACCGACAGTTGGGGAATGAAGGTTTGTGACTTCCAGGTGCAACAGGGTGTGGTGTTTTTTGTCGCACTTGAAACAACTTCTTCCTTTACATTCCTTTGATTTGTGGTCGGTTTTGAAACAGTTGACACACATTTTTTGTTTTTGTACCCAATTCAATCTTTCGGATGCTGTTTTTGCGCGGAACTCCTCACATTTATATAACGCGTGATTTGGAGCCTTGCAATAGTAGCATAATGACTGTTTATCAGACGTGCTGGACGCACACGCTAGATTTTTCGGCTCTCTTTTAAATGCTGCCGTTGGCTTTCCTGAGCTCAAGGCTCTGATTCTTTGCTCTAAGAATTCCAGCATTACTTGTAGCGGCTGGATCTCTACTGAATTACCAACTGTCTGCTCAAATAGACTTCTATTAGTCATGTCAAGCTTGTCGGTCAGCAACACCACCAAAAATGCATCCCATGTGGATACATTGATGCCTAGTCCCTTTAATGACGCAAGGGTTTCCAGAGTTGTTATGTACAGCTCCTGTATTGATTTGGCACTGTCAGAGATCGGGCTCTGATGAAGTAGCCGACGAATAACTGTATTCGCGATGAGCCGAGGATTGTCATATGACCCAACTATTATGCGCCATGCATGTAAGTAGTTGTCCTCATTTAGCTCGATGTGGCGTATTAATCTCTCCGCATTTCCCGAGAGAGCGGATTTTAGGTACCACATTTTCTTCACTGATGGCATGTTAGTATCATGAACCATACAGGAAAATAAATCATGGAATTGTTTCCATTTCATTGCATCCCCATCAAATTTTGGAATGTTTATCCGGGGCATTTGCACATCAATGCTATTTGTAGTAGGTATAACCTTTGCCATAAGTGCATTCTGCACCTCTGCTTGCAGTTGTAGGTATGCCTGCTTGTTATATCCACTGTCTATCGGGTTTTCGAATTCCTCGTAGACTGTCAAGTGGATCTCTTGGACCTGAGCCCATAAAGTTTTTAGTAAGTCTCCTGGGCCTCCCCCGGATGCCTTAAACTCTCGTAAGGCACCGCTTACGGACTCTAAAAGTTCTCCTTGGCGTCGACATAATCCGGCTAATCGTTTATCCATGGGAACTACGAGTGGAGATTGCTCTTGAACTTGATTTTCTACTTGTTCTTGAGCCTCTTCCTTTCGACTTGTGCCTTGCATCAGCTTGTCACGGCTGCTTTCGAAAGTTGCCGCATATTTCATGCAACTGGTCCGGAGGTCCTCAGCATACTTGATGTAGCTTTCGGTCCTGGCCGTTCCTTGAATTTTTTCATCATTTTCGCCGAACCTTTCCCAAGCCTCTTCGAGAATGTATAGCTTTGTTTGGAAATATGATGCCTTTTGTTTTCGATTCGGCCCATCCTTTTTATAATTCCGGATGCATCTTGCGATCTCCTGCCCAATTTCTTGCTGGGCATCTAGGAGGCCTTGAGCGCTCGCCTCTTCAACGGCTGGCTCTATAATAATTTTGGGGGCAATATTTTCCCTGTCCATATTTTCGTTCTTCGTTTCTGACCGTTGGGAGTGATTTATTTGCTATTAGTAGCTGGATGCGCTCCAACTCGCAACCGAGAGTGGTCGAAGAAACTGAACCCTTTTTTATGAACTGAGGGAGGTGTGGGGCCCTTAATCTACCGATTAAAGGGACAGCGTCACACTGCTGTGAAGATCCTGTTGCTCTCTTAGCAGGAGTCTTCCTGATATCTTTATTGTGGAACGATAGAAATCACTATTCGTTCCTTTTTGACTTTTGTTCGAAAAGTGATCCTGGGCTTGCAGGATCACGTCGGGGTCACCAAAATGTTTATCTGAAATGTTTAAATAGAAGCAAAGGGTACATAAACCGATTGCTGGGTTGTTGCCGCAACTTGCACTTGAACAAATTGGACGTGGAGAAATTATTGAGTTCAGAGTAGATTTGTCTGAGACTGATTTTATTCATATAAAGGTTCAATATTTATAGCTAATTCGATACATAGATATTGCTTAAGTGGTAAATTAATGGAAATATAGCAAAAATATAAAAATGATAAATTAACAATTTTAAAAGTGTAATTCTGCAATATTTTGTCGGTTGCATGAACTTGTAATGTCAGCAGTTCTTGCTGCTTTTCAGTTTGTTGTTTCTGTAGTGTTTGGTCTTTTTTAATGTTCATCGTTTTATGTAGGTTAATATTTTCTTTATTATATATTTATTGTACTTGTGTCCTTGTTATGTGTAAATCGTGTTCTTGTGACCTAAATATTAAATGCTTATGACTTAACATGTACGTTGACGACTTCATCATATCCAGTTCGAGCAAAGATGACCTGAATGAGATCAAGGTGCTAATCTCACAGTCGTTTGAATTGGTCGACAATGGCACATTGAAACATTTCCTGGGTATGGAAATTGAGCGAGAGGGTGACACTGGTGGAGTAAGGATTGGACAAACAATATATTGATACACTTCTTAGTGAGTATAAAATGCAAGACTGTAAGCCTAATAGTATACCCCTAGAAGTTGGTCATCAAATCAAATGTGACAATGAAGGATGCAGCCAAGTGGACCAAGTCAAGTACCAATCCCTTATTGGATCGCTTATGTATCTGGCAATGACTACCCGGCCAGATATCCTACACTCTACAGTAAAACTTGCTCAGCGAAATGCAAGTCCGCATGGGGAGCACGAGGCAGCTGCTAAGCGTATACTGAGATACCTGAGAGGCACATCGGAGCTACAACTTTGTTTCAAACGCACAGGTCGAGATATCCATTGTTACGTGGATGCTGATTGGGCAGGCGACTCGACAGATCGGAAGTCGTACACTGGATGGGCGTTCTTTATGGGCAGAATATATTGCGTTGTCTGGCGCTGCTAAAGAGGCAATGTACATCAAGAAGCTGATTACCGAAATGGGGTTTGGTGGCATTAAAACGTTACAGGTCTTTGTGGAAACGTAACGCACTATGTGGATGGTTATGTACTTAACTGTAAGCTAATTGTCGCTTACTTATGTTTCTAAGTTCGTCTGCCTGCGTGCAGTCTATTATATTTTATTGAAGTCAGTCGCTAATGAAGCTCAGAAACGAATAAATCTAATATATACGATCCGATATATATATAATAATATTAGCTGCTATCGAAATGCAAGGGTATATCAACTTCGGCTCCGCCGGCTCCGCGGTCCCGGCAATGATATGGCTTTTGATTTTTGTTGAGCTAATAATATTTTTAATAGCGGCCAAATAAATAAACGATTCCCATAGCTTGCAAATAACTGTTAACCGTTTTTTTGCTTACGCTCTGTTTGCGAGAGCAACCGAAACAAAGCATGCCGTTTCGGTTCCTCTCTGAGCAGTAGGCTTTGTTTTGTTTTGTTTCGGTTTTCTGTTGAACGAATTACAATGAGCAAATCATGAAACTCTCATCTACCGAACATCGCTCAATGAGAGATTTGTGTGACACTTGCACAGAGAGACTCAGTAAAAGACCGATTGACTGAAAAAGTCAGCGAAAAAAAACTTTTCAATAATTTGTTTTCGTTTTGCTGCACAGTGGCACATGGTACATGAAATTTGACGAAAAAACTTATTAAAATTTTAAACGTGAATTTTCCAATTTCAAACTAATATATTGATTATTTTAATTAAAAAATGAATATTTTCCTTTAAAATTCATTTATTTTGAGTTAAGCTTAACAACTAAACTTTGGACAACTTTGCTGTCCATTTTGTTAATTATAAAAAATTGATGCACTTTTTTATTAAGTTCTCGTCCCATTTTCAATAAATTTGATGAATCACGGTTTACACGAGAGATTTACAAAGCAACTTGACAAGTTGAGCCCACTAAACTTCACATACACACATACATGCACAAAAGACTTTTTGAATCGTCGAACGCAAGTAAACGGTCCTAGAATGAGCAGACCAAACGAAAAAAGAAAAAAGTGTGCTTTGACTGAGCGCGAGCAAAATTTGTATACGAGCAACTCAACCGGTTGCTCTCAGACTTTTTGCTCAAAGTCTCAGTGACAAACACTTATTTTGAGACCGCTCGAATCGGTTAACAGTTATTTGCAAGGTATGATTTATACACATTTTTTTATTTTCTCCGAGGTTTATGAGGTGCAGGGCCAAGTAGAAGCTTAAGAATGGAGCATGTAAAAATGTCTTCGGACTTTGTGTTCTAAGCCTGAACTCTGGGAAGACTTGGATTTTTACGGTTTCTGGTTTGATTGCGCTTTTGGGATCCATGTATTCAGGTGTCTAGTCGTTATTTGAATAAAATATTATCTATTTCGTGATGATTGCAATTAATCTGGTTGTTTTTGTACAGGTGTCACAAAGGTGAAAAGACCTTATTCCTTGTCTGTTAAATTGAGTTCTATCTAAGCTATTGAACTTCCTTTTTCTCCATTTTTCCACTTGCCTGCTCGTCCCAAATAAAAATCAATTAAAAATTTATTAAATTTGATTTCGGAGGTAAATAATTTTAGAGCACCTTATACATAATTTGTGCCGACCAAGATAAACCAAACGGATTGTCTGCCCCAAAAATGTAAACTTATATGTCCTTTTTATACCAGTAGCCCGTTTCCATGCCAACCGAAAAAAGCATCAGAGTAACCTTAGGATTTATGTTTTCTGTCTTAGTAGGCCGTTCCTTTTAGAAAGCCTGTAGACCTGTTTGAAAATATTTCCAGAACTCAGTCTGCCTCTGGCCGATAACATGTGAGCATATATTTTTATTTCACACAAAAAAACATTTCTATTTTCTTATTTAATTTTTTATATTATTTATTTTACTTTATGTAATTCATCAAGATTAGCAATCACATCCAGATATTCCGTTTAGTTCTTCCGAAATATTTCGTATTTTTATTGGCTCTGAATTGGGTAATCTAATGGGCTCCGAGGTTTCCTCGCTCTTGTCATAATCTGAGCAGTTACGACTCTGACATCCTTCTTTCCTCATTTTCTTTTTTATTTATTTTTTGTATTAAGGCTTAGTTTTACGAACCAATCGTTAATCCACTCTAGGATTCAAAATCGCTTAGCAAAAACACAAAAAAAAAGGCGGGGAATATATTTTGGGTATTTCTAAAATAAATCATATTATTTTCTTAAATTTATTTCCTTTACTTATTTCAATGTTCAATCGCTGAACATCCAATTATTCCCCTTGAGATCTTCAGAGATATTTTTATTTTACAATAACTACGTGCCATGTCTTTCGGTTTTCAGCAGATACTTTTGATTATCTGATATATATATTATCTAGCAATCGCCCTAGGAGTAAGATATCTGGCCGATCTGCCTTGTTTTCTTCTTTTTTATTTTTCCAAAGCAATCAAAACATTTGTTATTTTATTTAGTTTCCTTATTTTGTATTTATTTTTATTTTTTCTCCAAGTTGGTCCTTAACTGATCGCCAAAAGAATGATGGTTGGGACCCTCTTTATTTTCAAATACTACTTTAAAAACTTTAAATAGCTAATGCCTGTAAAGTTATCACTTCTACACTTTACGGGCCCCCTTTTAATGACTTGTCACGTGGTCAACTCCCACTTTAACTTTAATCCAATAAAACAGAGCCTAGACAAAATAAAAGGTAGAGTAAGGCGGAGTAAGGTGGAGTAACCCATAAAGCCTACCTTTTAGAGGCGGCAACCCAAGCGCATACGATGCGGATACTCGCTAGATGTCCGGGGCTATTTATTTGAGAGGAGGAACCCTGAGGAGGGTCCTGCTATGGAATCTTCGGTTTATTACAAGACAAAACCCTTGCCTTACTGCACGAACAATCGTGGGCTGCAATCCTCACACAAGTAAGGTGGAAAAGCTGCAGAGGTTGCTATCTTGTCTAAGCGACTCAGCCTTAGAAGCAGTTCGTTCCTTGGAAATCTCCGAAGAGAATTCATAAGTTTTATAACTTTGTAAACACTAAGCGTAAACATGTTTCTTTTCGCCCACTGCTTACGTTTGAGAACTCTTATGCGAACACTGATCAGACAGTGGCCAATCTCTTCGCACAGTTTTTTCAAACTACGTGTTCACCTAGCAGCAGTTCAGCCCAGCCTTACACTTATAATATCCAATCAGCCCATCTTTCGATCAAAGTTGTGTGTTATCGGATCTTCTTAAGGTCAAGCCCGTGTATTCGCCAGACCCTGATGGAGTACTAGGCTGTGTTCTGAAGAACTGCGCCGAGGCTCTGTGCAAACCGCTCCTTATGTGGATCTTTCCCCTTATGTGGAAGGAATCTTTCATTAATCCGCTGCATAAAAAAGGGGAAAAATTCGACCCTGCAAATTATAGAGGCATCTCTAAATTGTCAGCAATTCCCAAGCTTTTTGAAAAACTTATCACTCCACATTTGCAACACCTATGTAGTTCAATAATAACTTCCTGCCAGCATGGCTTCATGAAGCGCCGCTCACCACTACCAACTTATTGGAGCTAACATCTTTTATTACGGATGGGTTCCGGAATGGCTTACAAACAGACGTCATTTACACTGACTTCAGTTTATAAAGGACGTACGGTTTTGTCGAACTATTAAGTACAGTAAACTGTCCCTAACACTGCACGAATGGTCTCTGCCGCGCCTCCTCTGTCTAGTTGGGGACGGCTGGGCTCAGTCGAAAGGGGCGTGGGTGATGGCACGGCAATCTAGACCAAGTACGTTACGGATTTTCTCGTAGACAGAGATGGGGAAGTTGGAAAGGAACGAAGGAAGTAGGCTGATCCTGGGTGATTGATTCTACTGACCCTGATACCTGAAAGACTGGATGTTGTGGTCCTTCTTCTATACCCTCCCTACCATGTAGACGTTTCACCAAACAGTGGGGGTCTACCCATGTTCAACTGCAATGTTCGGATCCGAAGAGCTCCAAGTGAAAGATATTAGTTCATGTTCATTTCGTATAATTAAATATTCGCAAAATTAGCGGTACTAAACTACAATTACAACTAATCTTCATAGTTTGGGATAGAAAGGCAGAACCTAGCAGGGACTTTCCATTGTACTTATCTATATGAATTCAACTGTTACTCTTCGTTTTCTTTACTCACTCAGCTGTACAGATTCTGCATCCATCGTTGGGCCCAAGATGACGTAGGTGATCTTTGCTGTGGACTTAATGCTATTAGAAAATTGTACAATGGGGAAAAGACCTGGCTGATCTCTCTTTCGAGGCTGGGTGGGTTTACTTAGAGACTAGATTTAAAGATAAGGTCCTACACTAATTAATTCATACTCGTGAATGGCTGCATCTATGCAATAACTTTATGAAATTCCATTTATAGTACTACCATAATGGGAATTGTTATTATGGTTGGGAGTCGATACTTTTGTGGCGCAGCTATCGAGGTTCGCCGTGAAAATTATTCGCGTCAATCCGCGTTAAATACAATATTGACACACATACATGCTCGTAGGCATGATCATCGTGCTTAAAAACTAAATATTTGGATATGTGGGTCCTATGCCGCTCACAAAATCATGACGGCAGCTTGCTTAACCAAAGAGAAAACCTAATCGGGGGGCGGCGGCATCCGTTGGTTGCTACTGCAGCTGCTGAACGACACCTTATCGCCAACCGGTGAGAAGATAGGAATCGGGGTACGGTGCACTGATGGTACGATGCGGCTACAAGCCCATGTGTGTCCCACTGATTCGGCGGGGGGGTGGCTTTGGTGGTGCTACTGCCTCCTGACTGATCCGACGTTCGATCCGAGGCCACTTGCCACACGGAGAGCCTATCAGGCTGATCCTGGTCAAATGGGACACCTGACAAGGGATCAGTCAGGTTTTAAACTTGAACTATTTCAATTATTTGGGAGTCTCACCTTATGAATTTTTAACCCACACACAAACACAAGTAGTTTTTATTATTAGAATGTCTTAAATTTGCTGGCTGAATGGCCTGCACTGCTTTCACTGTATAGTTTCTTTTTCTCTCTACACGTGTCCGCGGGATCTTCTTATTATTTCACAATATGTACTCTAGGTTCTTCACTCGGCAAAAGATCAGAATGAAATGATTTCCGTGAGCTTGGGTGAGTACAGCCATTCCCTGCTGCACTAAAGCTTCCCAACCTAACGGTAAGATCGAATGATTTTCTACCTACTTTTGGTCAGTGGATGCGTGGGTAACAGGACTTTGCGTATGTCTCTTTCAAATTGGTTTCTCCCTTCTCTCTCCATACACTAAGGGTAAGAAATATTGGCCTGCCTAGGGAGTCAAGTATTTTGTATTTTTATATAGGGTGCTCGCTACACACCCCTCCCCTACAGTTTGAATCGAGGGAACACCCTTGCATTGAAACTGGATAACACTAAGCGAGTACCCAGTTACCAAATATCTTTGGCATGATATTTCCCTATTTCCTTGCCATTCATGTCCTCCAGCAAGTAACAAGATTGGCCTAGTTTCTTCTTGATTCGGGCTCTCATTCCAACTGGGGCAAGCTTGGCGTTAAAATTTTCAGCTGCCTTGCTTAACAAGAAATTTCTTTTGATGACATTTTGCCCTACCTCAAAGGTTCGCGGTCGACATCTCAGATCGTAGCTTCGTTTATTTCGTTCGTAGGCTTTCGACACATACTTATCTATGTTCGATCGGATTTGTTGGAATTCGTCAGCTCTGGGTAATCTAGCACTGCCTTCGGATAGGAGGTTTAGATTACGTAACAGCTTAAAATCTTGGCCGTGATTAAGCATGTGTTGGCCGAAAACTGCGAAATAAGGTGAAATTCCTATCGATTGGTGGATGGAATTTCTAAGAGCGGCATTTATGCTACTTATGAAAGTATCCCACTCGCGTTGGTCTGTTTTGATATAAGCTCTAAGGGCTGCGTTTATTGACCTATTTACACGTTCCGCTGCATTAGACTGTGGGGCATATACACCAGTGAAGATTTGTTGCACACCAAAATGAGAAAGAAAGTCAGTGATTTCGCGGCTCTTGAATTGAGTTCCGTTATCGCTAACGATAATTTCGGGCACTCCAAAACATGTAAATATGTCCTCCTTTAGGATATCTATTACTGTCCTTGAGGTGAACTTCGTAACAGCTTTCAAAAATGTAAATTTTGAGAAATGGTCGAGGATAATCAATATGCCTATGTTACCTCTTTTTGTTCTAGGGAATGGTCCTATGAAATCGATGTACAAACGTTGGAAAGGTCGTTCCGTTGTTGTACGAGCTCCCATTGGTGGCTTTAAAGGTCGGTTTGGTACTTTGGTCGTTTGACACACCTGACAGTTTTTGATATAATTTCGAACGTCTGTTACCATGTTGGGCCAATAGAATCTGAATCTTCGCCTAATCTGATCTAAGCATTTGGCTATGCCGCAATGAGCTGAAGCCGGTTGATCGTGTGCTGCATATATAACTCCGACACGCAGTGAATTGGGAACTAACAGTTTCCAACGATCATCCGCATGGTTGTTATCAGAAAACTCGGTTCGGTGGTAAATATAACCATCCATGACTTGAAAGTCTGGTAGATCAGAGCTTTTGAACTTTTCTATCAGTGAAGTATATTCGGGTGACTTGAATGCTTCTGCATCCAAATCGATTTGCGGGAGAGTTTCATACTCGAGAGTGGAAATGGCATCTGCGACCGTACCTTCATACGTTCTTGAAAGGGCGTCGGCCACAACATTCTCGCTTCCTTTGCGGTGAACAATTGTGAACCCATATCCCTGCAGTTTGATAGCCCATCTTGCCAATCGTCCATTCAGGTCAGATTGGTTCATGAGCCAACGAAGGCTTGCATGATCTGTAACTACTTCAAATACATGTCCTTCAACATACATTCGGAATTTCTGGATAGCTAAAACTACGGCTAGGCATTCCAGTTCTGTCACAGTGTAGTTACGCTGTGCCTTGTTTAGTTTTTTAGACATGTATGCTATGGGACGCTCCGATCCTGAATCATCTTTTTGGGCTAGGACCGCTCCTACACCATATAAAGAGGCCATATAAAGAGATTGCACGATGAATGGCTTTTCATAGTCTGGATGACTTAAAAATGGAGCAGAGCACAGTTGCCTCTTGATCTCCTCAAAAGCTTCTTGTGCCATAGGATTCCACTGTAGGGATTTTCCTTTTAGGAGTTCGGTCAAGGAAAATATGATCGTTGAATAGTTAGGAATGAAACGTTGGTACCAACCAGTCATTCCAAGGAATCGTCTGAGTTGTCGTTGGTTCTGAGGGATTGGAAATTCTTTTACAGCAGCAATTTTGTCTGGGTTGACTCGTAAAGTTCCTTCCCCAACTATATAACCAAGGTAGTCTACCTATTAAGACAAAACTGGCTTTTGTTAATGTTTATAGTTTGTCCTGCCTTCCGTAGTTGAGTGGCTACTTCAGATAGGTGTGATAGATGGGATTCGAAACTATTCGATAGAATCAACAGGTCGTCTAGATAAACTAAAACGTTCTGCTTGAGATTGTACGGAATTACCAGGTCCATTAACCTGCACATTGTTTGGGGTGCATTCGTCAGTCCGAAGGGCATCCGCTTGAATTGGTACAATGGTCTGTTTGGTATGGTAAAGGCAGTTTTTGCTCGAGAATCTTTGTCGAGGCATATTTGCCAAAAGGCGTCTTTAAGGTCAATCTTGGATATGCAGTGAACCGGTGGGAGACGGCTGAGGAGTCCTTCCATTATAGGAATAGGATAGGCATCCCTCACGGTTACTGAGTTAAGTTTCCGAGCATCCAAACACAACCGAACCTTGCCTGGCTTGACATGAAGCATAACCGGTGAAGACCATGGTGAACTAGGTGCTTCCTCAATTACGTCCATTTCCAGCATGCGATCTATTTCGTCACAAAGCAATTTCTCTCTTGCGGGCGAAATGGGGTAAAAGCGTTGTTTGATCGGCTTCGCGTCGGCTACTTCAATATTGTGTTCGATTAACGACGTGTATTCTAGTCCCTCTTTTTCGATCGACGGAAAAGAGAGGATAACTGTCTTCAGTTGTGCCTGTTGTTTGAGGCTCAGAGGCGGTTGTAAGGAATCTGGTACACTAATTTCGTTTAAGAAACTGGAATGTAAGATGGAGATTCCGAAACGTTTCCAGAAATCTATTCCACAAATGAAGTCTTGCTTTATTGACGGTACTACTAAAAATGAAAACTCGGCTGATATTGAGTTGTAAGTTAGCGGAATTTTAACAAGACCGAATACGGACTGTGTCTGTCCATCCGCGGTTCGGACTACTCCTTTTAAATTCTTAGGGAAAGGGTTTTGCGACATAACTTTTTGTGCTAAGCTTCCTCCTATAACACTCTTGTTAGCACCGCTATCTAGCAGTGCCAAAACTTCCTCACCGAAGACTGTAAGTGAAGTGAATGGTCGAATATCTTCACCGTTTCGTACAATTGACGAGATGGTAAAACTTCGCAAGTTCTTCTTTCTGCACCAAAATTCGCGCATACGTTGAGACGATCTTGCACTTACTGTGGAAGAACAGGGGTTACTAAATAATTCTTCTCTGCGCTTCTGGTGCTCTTTGAGACGAATATGGTAGGGCTTAAGTGGTCTAGTGACTGTAGAACTGTTCAGTGTGCTGGTGATACTGGAATTTGTTGCTACTGGGTCCGAGGCTACTGGCGGACATCCCCTCTCGGATTGCGGCGGATATCCCTGGCGGAGTTTTCCGGGTTCGCGTTGCATTTAGAGCAGCTTGGATTGTACGTATCGAGCAAGCCGCAACCATAGCAGAAAATTCGCCGTGGCTTAAGGCAATCATGATATCGATGACCTATCTCCTCGCAATTCCAGCATTTTACTTTCTCGGGTGATCTAATGGCCAAGACTTCGCCCGGACATTCCTCTTCGATTTCGCCGGGAGTATCCTCAAATTCTTCTTGGGCACATAGTTCGTCTACGAAATTGGTCGTGTTGTTGACCGAGTACGAAAACTACGGTAAAACTCTTCGTGCCTATGACATTCTTTTCGTAAACTTGCTAAATCTGGGGTGTCTACATGTAGTAGTTCTAGTTTAAGGTCTGGTCTTATGTTGTTCCTAACCTCAATAGCTATGTCGCCATCTGACATTGGTTCGCGCAATGAATCGGATATAGACAAGATGGAGTCAAGAAATTCATCAAAACTCTCATTTGTTCCTTGCTTTCTGCGTCTAATAGCGTTTTTAATATCACGATCTGATCTCTGGTCCTGGTATCTTTCCTGCAAGTGACTGCACAGCTCGTACCAATTCATGTGTTCGGACGTTCTATAGATACGCCAATAGAATGAAAGTGCTGGTCCAGCGAATAGAAGATGGGCAAACTGACTAAGCAAGGGGAAATTACCATTAAGGCACTGGGAAGTAAGACAATTGACTCTGTAAATGAAATCTTCAACCGGAAGGTCATTGGTCGTACCACTGAACTTGATGCGCCAATTGGAAATGACATTAGAAATCCTATCAGGTTGTTCTAGTTGAATATCATTTGATCTAGCATTTGGTGGTCTATATCTCTGACTGTTGTTGCGTGCATTGACATTGCTGGCATTGCTGACTCGTGGTAACGAAGGTGCTATATCGTTATCCCATTCAAGTTGGGCTTCTTCTTGTTGGTCTCGAGAGAATATGTTTAAATTCCTAATAGCTGTAGTTATTTGTTCACTAATTGAGGCTGTCATACTTGCTCTATAATTCTCCAATGAACTGGAAATAATTCTCTGAATACGTTCCTCTTGCATTGAGTTTTGTTCCCTAGAGATCCTATCCTGAATGAGTTCACGTCTAGGGTTCGAACTACCCGCTCTTGTTCTCTGATTATTAGTATTTTAACTATTGGAAGCCTGTGATCTAGTATTCATACGAGATCGTTCCAGAATGATTTGGGTTAGATTCCTGGTCGGTCTGTATATTACTCGGCATTCTACGTTCGGAAGGAGTACACTGTCTATCTATCATCAAAGCTCGAGGACAGCTTTGCCTGCAGTTCGGACAGGTATCATTGTTTTCCAGCCATTCTAACAGACATGCTTTGTGAAACTTATGCTTACAAGGAGTTTCCAAGATACTATCATTAGAGCTCGTATCGTTACAAATGGCACACAGCACCACACTCTCCAACGGAGTGGCTGCTATATTTTCGGTACTTCTTTTAACCGACATTGTCGCACGTAAGACGCAATTCAAGACGTAAATAATATATTCGATAATAATTTTAGAGGCTTACCCTCGGATCTTTCCATTGCGTTGATTATTATATTCTAGGGCAGTAGAGATTTATTTTCACTAACGGAATACAACTATATGAGATGTAGAGGAGGACTATTTCGATATGAACCAGATATAGACAATCTCACTCTTACTTTTGCTGACACTAACTAAGCTGACATGGTATAAAATCGAGTTGGGCTCAATGATAAAAATCCTATGCCTGTCATAGTCGCCTTTTGATTCGGATTCGATTAGAATCCATGTTTCTTTGCATACTTGTAACGGCGCCTGAAGCGACGTTCGCATAAAGAAAAAAAAAAAAAACAGAATTAAATTTGAACTTAACCCGCAAAACGAAATACCCCATTATTTTTGCGAGGGTTACCACCTAGGCGAAACATCGGCCAGCTGATCAAAAGTAGATCAAAACTGGTCAGTCTAAAGGGCCAGGAAATGGCGTGGAAGAAGGCAGACCGTCTTTCAAAATTCGTACCTACTGCAAGACGGACGTGCCTAGAAGAGCAAAGTCGCGAACTCATTTTTTTTTCGTTGGTTTCGCACTGATTACACGTGGCACGCGGTCGCACAAGTTCGGCTTCGCCCCCGTAAAGAACGAAACCGCGAGAACGCCACGAGTCGCGAGTGGAAAAAGGAAAAAAAAGAACCTTTTCAACGTACAGCCTGTGTCCGAAGCCAAAGTATTCCACGTGGCACACAATCGGCAACGAAGGAAGGGCACAAGAAGTTTGGTGAGAAGTAGACCCTACGAACGGGGCCCTCGTTTTTCCCGCAGCCCCGAAGAGAACCTCTCGGGGAAAACTTCGGAAAAGCGGGCCCCTTCTTAAGAAAGCCTCCCGGATTCCCGCACTCATAGAGCGGGAGAGCAAAGGAGAAAGGCAACCTGAAAACATCGTTGGAAAGCCTCCCGGATTCCCGCACTTATAGAGCGGGAGAGCAAAGGAGAAAAGCAACCTGAAAACCTCGTTGGAAAGCCTCCCGGATTCCCGCACTTACCGAGCGGGAGAGCGATAGAGAAGCAGCAACGTGGGACCGCCGAGTCCAGGCATAGAAGAACGGAGGGAATAGAAGTTCGAAACATCGTTTGAAAGTCTCCCGGATTCCCGCACTTATTGAGCGGGAGAGCGAAAGCGAGAAGCAGCAACGTGGGACCGCCGAGCCCAGGCATAGAAGAACGGAGGGAATAGAAGTTGGAAACATCGTTTGAAAGCCTCCCGGATTCCCGCACTTATTGAGCGGGAGAGCGAAAGCGAGAAGCAGCAACGTGGGACCGCCGAGCCCAGGCATAGAAGAACGGAGAGATAGAAGCTGAAAACACCGCTGGAAAGCCTCCCGGATTCCCGCACTTATTGAGCGGGAGAGCGAAAGCGAGAAGCAACAACGTGGGACCGCCGAGCCCAGGCATAGAAGAACGGAGGAAAGAGGATCTGGAAACACCGTTGGAAGCTCGGCTAAGGAACGGCAGGAACACGTGTTCGAGCAAAGAAGAAGCGGAAAGTTAAAAGCAATTGGAGTTTTGTGAAAAAGAAAAGAGACAGAAAACGAAATAAAACCTCGTGTTCGAGTAAAGAAGAAGTGTCAAGAATAAAGAAGATGGAGTTTTAGTGCAAAGTAAAAAGAGACTGAAAGATGAAAAGAGAACACGTGTTGTAGCGGCGAAAAAGCAAAAATCCAAATTGTGAAGAAGAACTGAAAATTTGGAAAAAAAAAAAAAATTATTTTTTTTTATATTTTGTTGAAAAATGTGCGACTGAAAGGAAGAGAAAAGAAAGAATGAAAGAATTTTGAATCGAATTTAAGTTGACGCTAGTGATAAGTGATCATACTGAAAAAAATGAAATTTGAAAATGTGAAGTTTAAAGCAAAGAAGAAAAAAATGTAGAAAACGAAAGGAAGAAAAATCCGACAATATAGTTAATAAAATTTAAGCAGTTATTGTTAATAAGTGAATTTATTATTTTTTTATTTCTTTTATTTTAATTTTGAAATTGTGATTCAGTGCTCCAAAGAAGGAGAGAAGGAGAAAGAGAAGAGCAAAAGAAAAGTGCAGAAATGAACAGAAGGTAGTGCGTGGCAGGAAAGAAGAGAAGAAAGAAGAGCGAAAGAGAAAAGTGAAGTTTGATTTGCAATTGAATTAAGTGAAAGAGAAAGCCCAAAAAGAAGCACAGTGGGACCAATCAGAGTTTTCTATTTAAAAAAAAAAATAAAAATGAAAATAAAAATAGATGAAATGTGATTAAATTTTTGTTTTTCTATTATTATCTTTCTTCTTTGATTAAAAGCAACAAAAAAAAAAAAAAAAAAAAAGTGAAAAACTTAAAAGGAAAATAAAAATAAAATAAAAACTAATGGAAAATTTCTAAAAATTACATGAAACCATCTTAAACTCTAATCCCCGCCAGCTACCACCAACGCCAAGAGGTCGACCTTTTCGCCGAGGAATACACGTGAGTCGGAGATTTTCCATTGTAAATTAAAAGAAGAAGAAACTCAACTGAAAATTTATTGGCCATGCGCAACATTTGATATTATGAATTTATATTTTTGGTTTTCCCCTTTTTTGTCCCACTGTACACTAATCTTAGACAAAACAATAGAGTGAAAGAAAATTTTGAATAAATTGAGTTCGAATAAAAATTTTTAATAAATTAATTAAACTATAAATACCCATGCAGAACAAAATTATTAGTAAAGTAAAAACATATTAATAAACAAGCAAAACAAACAAATAGGTTAGGGTGTTATTAGGGTTAATCATTTTCTATACTACATTGTTAAAATATTAGGATTAAGCCAGCTATGTTATTTAAAAACTATCAATGAAAGATTATAAAATAATCATGTTACGGTAAATTTAAACAACTATCTTCGCAAATGAATCCTCGGGTGTAACGGGGGAAAAGGGGCCACGAGAGTCACACTCTTCTGCCTGTGGCCATGGTAGGGTTGGGGAATGTAAAAGGACACAACACCAGCAGTGATCCTTCGTAGCTTTCTCGAATCTAACATCGATCCTGTCCTAAATTTTTTTTATTTTTTCTTTGAATTTGATGAACGTGAAGACCGGCTCAGATCTCTAGCGGAGATTTTCATCTCTCTGTCGCAGCCCGCAAAATTTCTTATCTCTAAATTATTATGATCCGGCGTGGCAACTGTTGAAGGACCTGTCCCAGCAAGACCACCACCCCCCAAGCCGACGAGCTAGAGCCGGACCCTTCTAGCGTGCCCGCGAGCACAGGTCCTTCCTCTGTCCCTACAACATTGCACGTTACATACTTTATAACCACGGTCTGTGTCCGACTGCTCTCAGAGTCACAGCAATCCAGTGGTGTACATACGCAAACGCTGACTCTACTTTATACATCAAATTTGGAAATTGGCCAAAGGAAAGGATTCAAAAAGGGATGGTAAATAGAGTGGGGCTTTTTGGGCTGATTCATATAACCCACGTTGTTCGGTTAAATATACACGAATCTCGGCCCTTACGCTGGGCGAAAAAAATCTATAACGGACGTACGGTTTTGTCGAACTATTAAGTACAGTAAACTGTCCCTAACACTGCACGAATGGTCTCTGCCGCGCCTCCTCTGTCTACTTGGGGACGGCTGGGCTCAGTCGAAAGGGGCGTGGGTGATGGCACGGCAATCTAGACCAAGTACGTTACGGATTTTCTCGTAGACAGAGATGGGGAAGTTGGAAAGGAACGAAGGAAGTAGGCTGATCCTGGGTGATTGATTCTACTGACCCTGATACCTGAAAGACTGGATGTTGTGGTCCTTCTTCTATACCCTCCCTACCATGTAGACGTTTCACCAAACAGTGGGGGTCTACCCATGTTCAACTGCAATGTTCGGATCCGAAGAGCTCCAAGTGAAAGATATTAGTTCATGTTCATTTCGTATAATTAAATATTCGCAAAATTAGCGGTACTAAACTACAATTACAACTAATCTTCATAGTTTGGGATAGAAAGGCAGAACCTAGCAGGGACTTTCCATTGTACTTATCTATATGAATTCAACTGTTACTCTTCGTTTTCTTTACTCACTCAGCTGTACAGATTCTGCATCCATCGTTGGGCCCAAGATGACGTAGGTGATCTTTGCTGTGGACTTAATGCTATTAGAAAATTGTACAATGGGGAAAAGACCTGGCTGATCTCTCTTTCGAGGCTGGGTGGGTTTACTTAGAGACTAGATTTAAAGATAAGGTCCTACACTAATTAATTCATACTCGTGAATGGCTGCATCTATGCAATAACTTTATGAAATTCCATTTATAGTACTACCATAATGGGAATTGTTATTATGGTTGGGAGTCGATACTTTTGTGGCGCAGCTATCGAGGTTCGCCGTGAAAATTATTCGCGTCAATCCGCGTTAAATACAATATTGACACACATACATGCTCGTAGGCATGATCATCGTGCTTAAAAACTAAATATTTGGATATGTGGGTCCTATGCCGCTCACAAAATCATGACGGCAGCTTGCTTAACCAAAGAGAAAACCTAATCGGGGGGCGGCGGCATCCGTTGGTTGCTACTGCAGCTGCTGAACGACACCTTATCGCCAACCGGTGAGAAGATAGGAATCGGGGTACGGTGCACTGATGGTACGATGCGGCTACAAGCCCATGTGTGTCCCACTGATTCGGCGGGGGGGTGGCTTTGGTGGTGCTACTGCCTCCTGACTGATCCGACGTTCGATCCGAGGCCACTTGCCACACGGAGAGCCTATCAGGCTGATCCTGGTCAAATGGGACACCTGACAAGGGATCAGTCAGGTTTTAAACTTGAACTATTTCAATTATTTGGGAGTCTCACCTTATGAATTTTTAACCCACACACAAACACAAGTAGTTTTTATTATTAGAATGTCTTAAATTTGCTGGCTGAATGGCCTGCACTGCTTTCACTGTATAGTTTCTTTTTCTCTCTACACGTGTCCGCGGGATCTTCTTATTATTTCACAATATGTACTCGAGGTTCTTCACTCGGCAAAAGATCAGAATGAAATGATTTCTGTGAGCTTGGGTGAGTACAGCCATTCCCTGCTGCACTAAAGCTTCCCAACCTAACGGTAAGATCGAATGATTTTCTACCTACTTTTGGTCAGTGGATGCGTGGGTAACAGGACTTTGCGTATGTGTCTTTCAAATTGGTTTCTCCCTTCTCTCTCCATACACTAAGGGTAAGAAATATTGGCCTGCCGAGGGAGTCAAGTATTTTGTATTTTTATATAGGGTGCTCGCTACAAGTTAAGCATTTAACTCTATTACCCATTCGCTTCTTATAATTTAACTCAGTCTTTTGGGATTCCCAACCGATCTTCTTATCTGGAAGCCCCATGGAAGCCGTCTTGGACCCCTACTTTTTACACTGTTTATTAACGACTTGCCTCTTGCCTTAAGCAATTCACTTGTACTTATGTACGCTGATGCCGTTAAGCTGGGCCTTCAGTATGAATTCACTAGAGCCCAGTCTAGACCTCAATCCGATTTGGATAAACTTCAAAATTGGTGTTTTGCAAATAACCTAAAGCTTAATGGATCGAAATGTAAACTTGTGTGTTTTTACCGATCTAGTCCTCACCAGGCTATGTCTTTCTCTATAGGAAGGCGTTAGAACGATTAACTCAGGTTAAAGATCTATGTGTCTTATTAGATTTGAGACTTAAATATACCGACCATATATCTACAATACATGCAATACATCCTGAGTACGGTGTACACCAAGATCCCATTGAATCTGTACAAAAAAACTTTCGCTCTTAGTGGACTTAATTGGGATGAAAATCTTTACCTTCCCTCTTATCGTACTTTTACTAAACACTTTAGACTTTTACTAAACAACTTACCATCATTAACAAACCGTTAACCCTTAATCTTATTTATGTAGAAGGACTAGAAACTTTCGTCCTCTACTCCTCAGCCATTGAAGTTCGATATATGCCCAACACGATCCACTCAGGGCATTATGTTTGGACTATAATGGTCTCTACCACATCTTGTCACTTTGCTCCACTAACAATCTTAAATCGCTCATATTAACCGCCTTAACTGTGCAACACTCTTCCTCGTGATATCTTTCTCCTACTCCTCGTTTAATCTGTCTCGGATCTATTCCCGCGATTCGAGCCGTACGTTACGCGGCAGCGTACCTCGGTCGGTTGGACGAGAGGTGGAATGTACGTATGCAATTGGAACCGCAAAAAAAAAAAACAAAAAAATTTAAAAAAGGGTTATAACCATAATGTGTGATTGTTACCCGCAGGTGCTGTCCTCCTTGAAATCAGTGAAGACACGCGGATCGTCGCGGATTAGAACTCCCACATGTTACGGCCACTGACCAACCTTCCACTTCATCTTCCTCTATTTTAAAAAACTAATGTCTTCTCTAACACTTACCTATCAGAACACAAGAGGGTTACGTAGTAAACTTTCCAAAATGTATTCTGATAGTTCTTTCTTTGCATCTCACATTATTGTATTTACAGAAACTTGGTTAAAGCCGGAGATCTTAAGCTCCGAAGTTTTTCCTAGTAGGTACACCACTTTTAGATGTGATAGAACTTTGCGAAGGGGAGGAGGAGTTCTAATTTCTGTAGACTCCAAATTCGCTTCTGAAGAGGTAAAATCACGAGAGTTTGGTGACATTGAATTTCTTTGCATCAAAATTACTTTTTCCGATCAATCTTTGTATGTTACCTGTTCGTACATACCACCTTCGTCCGAACCGCCAATATACTGGCAACATTTGTCCGCTATTCGTTTGGTTTTCGATCGTCTGTCTGATGGTGACCAGCTGATAGCTCTGGGTGACTTTAATATCCCAGAACTTATATGGTCAAATGTTGAAAATTCACCGTCTTTACAGCTTAACTCCCACCACGACTTTCCTGTGGGCATGTTTGACATGTCACTCGGGCAAATTAACCACGTTAGAAATTCTTTAGGACGGCTGCTGGACTTATGTTTCGTTTCTGATCCTGATGGAATTACTCTTTCCAGAACTTGGCCCCTTTCTGACCCTGAGGATCCATATCATCCCAATTCAATTTCAATTGAAAACAACTCCTTAATTGACCTTAAATCTCATAAAGTTCGTTTCTTTCGTAAGGCTGACTTTATGAAATTAAATAAGTTAATTTCGGTATTTGATTGGTCTGATTTACTGGCATGCGATGATATAAACTTAGCATTACAAAAATTTTATTTCTCTGTAAACTCATTTTTTGACGTTTGTGTGCCGTGGAAATATCCGTCCCCTTCAACGATTCCGCCTTGGCATACACGGCATCTTAACAACTTAAAGAATAGTATGAGTAGACTTTTGAATAAGCATAGATTATCTGGCTGTACAGTTAGTTATTCTAGATACTTAGTAGCCCGGTCCAATTTCACCGTGCATAACGCAGAATGTTATAGGAGTTATATTCGCCGCTGCAGGATTCAGTTTACTCAGGATCCGAAGCAATTTTATAACTTTGTAAACACTAATCGTAAACATGTATCTATCGGCAGCGTCCCTCAGTCGGTTGGACGGGAGGTGGGCTGTACGTATGCAGTTTGAACCGCGCAAAAAGGGGAACCCAGGGAGTGCCTCAGGGAGGCACGATTTATCCTGAACCAGGAGATTATGCGGCGCTCCAGGATGTTTCCGGCGAGTTCTAAAGTGATAACCGCAGAACTTTCCATGCTTTGCTGCCTCTGCCACTTCCCACTTTTAGTGGAGGTTCACTGATCTCGACCATTGTGGACATAAACCCATTCATAGATGGTCGAGAAGCTTCAGCGGTTGCGGTCCTGCCTCGTGAGTCTGCCTTGGAGACTGTTTGATTGTCTCACGGACAGCAGAACGAAGCACAACAAGTGCTGTTGCAGAAAGTGGACGATGCCACGCTGTCTAAGTGGAAGGAAAGGCAAGCTGACTCGGATTCCTTGGATTCCATTCCAACGCGGGAGTCTATAGCAAATTCCTTGAGCGGATGCGCCTAAAGCGACGTAGGCATAAAGAGAAAAAAAAAGGATAAAATTTGAACTTAACCCGCGAAAAATAAACAAAAAAAAATATCCCATTTTTGGCGAGAGTTACCACTTAGGCAAATCATCGGCCAGCTGATCAAAAGTGGATCAAGACTGGTTAGCCTAAAAGGGGCAGGAAATGCGCGGGAGAGGGCAGACCTTCTTTTGAAGTTTGGACCTACCGCAAGTTGGACGTGTTGAGGAGAGCGAAAATTTTTAAACTCTTTTTTTTTTTTTTTTTTTGTTCGTACCGGATTGCAAGTGCGAACTGCAAGTTTCTTTCCGCCTCGAAAGAAACGGAACTGCGGGATCGCAACAAGCCGCGAGTGAAAGACAGATTCAACATCTAGCCGGTACCTGGAGCCGAAGTGGTACACGTGAAACATGTGATCAGCGCCGGAGGAGAGCCGCTAGGAATTTGGCGAGGAGAAGAAGAACCCTTTTTTAGAAGTTTAAGTTAACGCTATTGTTAAGTGGATCACACTAAAAAATGAAAATTGAAGAAACATGAAGTTTAAAGAAGAAAAAAAGAAAAAAATGTAGAAAAAAAGAAAAATTTAGAAAAAATATTCAATAAAATTTAAGCCATTATCATTAATTAGTGAGCTATATTGTTTTCCATTTTTTTTATTTGATTTTTTAAGATCCAGTGCCCTTCTAAAAAAAAAAAGAAGAAGTGCAGAAAGTATCATAAGAAGGTGTGAGTTGGAAAAGAAGAGCGAAAACAATAAGTGAAGTTTTGTTTGTCATTGATTGAAGTGAAAGAAAAAGCAAAGGAAGGCACAGTGGTATTAAACAGAGTTTCGATTATTAAAAATGAAATGTGATAAAAATTTTTTTTTCTCTGGATTAAGAGAAAAGAGGAAGACGGAAGTGAATAAAACTTAGACTGAACACAGAACAAAAAAATAAAAATCTTAAACCTAATCCACGTCTACAGCCACCAACGCCAAGGTCGACCTTTTCGCCGAGGAAAACACATAAGTCAGAAATTTTCCATTGTGAATTAAAGAAGAAGATATTTAATTGAAGTTTATTAGCCATGCGCAAAATTTGATTTATTATGACACCGTACACACAACCTTAGACAGAAAACAAAACAGTGATAAAAAAATTTGAATAAATTAATTTCTCTAAACTATAAATACACATGCAGCCTAAAATTATACAGGCCGACAATTTCCAACTTTTTTTTTCCTCCACGCATAATTTTACCTGCTCCATAATCTTTAGGCTCCCCTGAACCAAAGTCCAGAACAAACATAGATTCTATCACCCACCGTTTCCGCGGTACACCTAAGAGAAGAAATTTATCAAATTTTACCATATATTGAATTATGTAGGCCGTGTAATGGCTACGACCATCATTGTTTCCAGTACATTTCATTTTTGAAATGTATGTGTACCAACTAGAAACAAGAAAGGAAAGCTAACTTCGGGCGGAGCCGAAGTTGATATACCCTTGCAGTTCAGTCGCAGTCCGCTAGGTGGCGCCACGCATCTTATATTATTACATTTATAGAAGATCGTATATAGTCGGGCGATCCTTATGAAATTTGGCAAATCAGATTATTTTGTCCAGAATAGAATCTGTGGTTCAACAATATTTTCTTCAATTAAATTGGAGTTTTTAATCTCATATTTTCACCAAGTCCCATCTTTCTAACTTAAAAAACACCAAAATTATGCCAATTCCGATCGTTGTATGACAGCTATAGGATATAGTTGGCCGATCCTTATGAAATTTTGTACATAAGATATGTTGGTCAAATATAACATGTGTGGATGTTATCCCCTCTATCTTAAAAAACAACGAAGTTATGGCATTTCCGATCAATCAGTTATATGGCAGCTATAGGATATAGTCGACCGATCCCGGCCGTTCCGACTTATGTACTACCTGCAAGAAAAAGAAGGATGTGTGCAAAGTTTCAACTCGATAGCTCTAAAACTGAGAGACTAGTTTGCGTAGAAACCGACAGACAGACGGACAGACGGACAGACGGACATGCTTATATCGACTCAGGAGGTGATCCTGATCATGAATATATATACTTTATCAATTTCTTCTCTTAGGTGTACCGCGGAAAGGGTCGGAGATGTCTCCTTCACTGCGTTGCACACTTTTGACCAAAATTATAATACCCTCTGCAAGAGTATAAAAAATGAAAATATATTTATAATCAAACTAAATAAATAAATTAGTTAGAGTTTTCATTAGGATTAGTCATTTTCCCTCATTAAAAAAATAATATGATTAATTTGGCTATGTCAATTAAGAACTTTAAATAAAAATATAATAAATAAAATGTTACTGTAAATTTAACTGACGAACTTCGCAAATAAATCCTCGGGTGTAGTGGGGGAAAAGGGGCCACGAGAGTGACACTCTTCTGCCTGTGGCCAAGGTAGGGTTGGGGAAAATAAGGACACACCAACAGCAGTGCTCCTTCAATTATTCTCTCGAAACAATTTCTGTCCTGTTCCAATTTTCTATTTGAATTTGATGATCGTGAATACCGGCTCTGATCTCAAGCGGAGGTTATAAACTTCTCTCTGTCGCAGCACGCAACCTTTCTTATACCGCTAAATTACTATTATCCTACGTTGCAACTCGCGAAAGATCTGTCCCAGCAAGACCTCCACCCCCAAGCCGACGAGCTAGAGCCGGACCCTTTCAGCGTGCCCGCCAGGTCCTTCCACTGCCCCTACAAACGTTGCACGTTACAATAATAATATTATATTATTAGATAATAATAATTTAGAAAAAAAGTGTTGCCCAACATGGAGGCCTTCCTAAAGAAAAAAAAATAATGATAACTGCCACAGAAACTCAACGATCATTAGATTCGAAATCTTTATTACTTTTCGATTTCAATTTTCAACAAACTTTCTCTATTTACAAATTTGCTACTCTTGACTTTGAATTGTTCGAGAAACTTATGTCAGAAGACTCTGGTGTTCTGAGGGTCCGAAATTCATTTTAGGAGCGGAGATTTGCCCGTCTGTCATCTGTCATGGAACTCAGTGCAAGGATCACAGAGAACTACAAACTTCGGTTTAGTCTCCGACCTGTTGCTGAGGTACCATCCTAATCAAATTAGAAGTTTGCCTAGTGGCTCATACGAATAGGAATATAGAGACGTTCTAACAGAGAGACGTCCTAACCACGGTGACTACTGAGAAAGTCTAATTTCCTTTCTGTTGGGCCAAGCAGCCACCAAAGAATGCATATAAAATAATTGTAATATGCTAAGCTGCAGCTGTTGTTATCAGCATGATTCGTCTCTGTTTTGTCTCCCAGTTTCGCATGCGCTTTATTGTTATTTGTAGCGTCTGCGCTTTGGGGAGCTTTGGTTGAGCTTCTGCGCAAGCTGTTGGGTTGGGGTTCGTTGTGATTTGAAGTTGATTGGAGCCGCGTATATTAGGGTTAAATTGAACCCAAAATAAATATATTGAAACTATAATTTGAAACGCGTGTAGTTATTCGGCTGCTATTAAAAACTATTAATAGCTCAACATTGGTGACCCCGACGTGATTATCATCCCGTTCAATTATTGTGATCAGCATTAAAAGTGCCACTAGAACACCGTTGTTGGTTTTGTTGTCGCAAAGTTGCATTTTAATTTAATTGCACAATGGAATCTGGAGCTGAAGCTACTGCATCTGCTGCGTCAAGCCGTGAAAGGATGCTGCGGAGACGCGCAGAGGTAACATGTCAGGAAATGGAGGTACTGCATCGGAAGGCTGCGATGCAGACCGACGATTCAAACATTCTGATCCTCGAGTCTATGGAGAAGCGTCTGCGCGACCGTTTCACCACGCTGCAGGAGGAATTGGAGGAGCTAAACTATAGCGAGATCGGGAGCGATTTATATTGGCGATTTTCTCAGCTGGCTACGGACGTGCACGTTGACATCCAGGTGGAGGTGGCCAAGCGTTCTATGCGGGTTGCTGCTCACTCTACGCTTTTGGATGCTACCAGTGGTGCTGGGATTTCAAACGCCCCCGTTGCCAACATTTAGCGGCGGCTATGCCGAGTGGCCGGATTTCTGCGCCCTATTTAGGACAACCAGTGACAGTCACCCACACTTGACCAATATGGAGAAGCTCAGATGGCTCATTTGCTGCCTGCGGGACTCAGCCCTGGAGACTGTGAGGACGCTTGAGATTACTGACGCTAACTATGATGTTGCCCTCGACCTTTTGCGCAACCGTTTCAGCAATCGTCGCTTAATCTTCCAGGCTCACATCAACGAGATCCTGCAGTTAAGGGTGGTTGAGCCGGGATCCGTTGCTACTCTTCGAGAATTATCCGACCGATTCAATGGACATATGCGGGCCCTTATGACGTCGGCCGAAATTCAAGGGTGCCTCTTCATCCAGATCATCTTCCAAAAGCTGGACCCTGCTACAAAGGCCAAATGGGAAGACTCTCTGGCAGGAAGCACTGATGACAGCCTTCCATCTTGGGAGTCTATGGCACGATTCTTAGAGCAAAGTGCCGGACTCTCGAAAGCGTTGACTTTTCTTTGGCGTATTCACCAGTTAACCAAGTAGGCCGAGGTAGATCGTCCAATAACCGATCCTCGTGCATGGTTATTAACGCCAGTCCTGCCCTATGCGCCCTGTGTGGTATTTCGGCGCACGAGCTTCCTGCTTGTCCAAAGTTCAGTTGTTTGCCAATTGAGGAACGGTACGACGAAGTGCGGCGTCTGGCTCGCTGTTTTGTTTGTCTGGAGGATGGCAATCTCGCTCTTGGATGCTCAGCTACCCGCTGCTCGGCGTGCAATCACCGTCATCATATTCTGTTGCACCCTCGCGGGCAGGTTTCACCCGCACGAGTCTCACTTCCCATCGGTGCAGTTGCTGGTGCGAACCCTTCCCGCTCAATTAACACTGTTGTGACCCAGAATCGCAATGCTGAGCTAGTGCTCCTGCCAACAGCCAATGTACTCGTTCGTGGTCGATCTGGAGACTTCCTGCCTTGCCGAGTTTTATTGGATTCCGGTTCACAAGTGCATCTCATCTCGTCGCGGCTGGCGAATGAACTTCAGCTTGGCCGCTCCAAATGCTCCACAACAGAGCATTGAGGCTGTTGTAGCTTCACATATCAGCCTAGCCAGGACATAGATGCTTCGGGCTGGAAGATTCCTGGCAATATGGATCTAGCTGACCCCAACTTCCACAAAACGCAGCGAGTGGACCTGCTGATTGGAGCCGGCTTATTCTTTGACCTATTGTCGGCTGGCCAAATCCAGTTAGGTCAGGGGCTCCCAATTGCTCAGAACACTCGATTTGGCTGGGTGTTTTCTGGCCACGGTGGACTATCACGGGATGTGACGGCGCTCTGTGGTAGGGAGGACAACCCATGGAATAACCTCTGCAATAATGTGACTGCTGCCCCTTCCAACATTGTTATTAAAGGCCCACCCAAAATAAATATATTGAAACTATAATTTGAATCGCGTGTAGTTATTCGGCTGCTATTAAAAACTATTAATAGGTCAACACTTTCTTTTCTGAGAGGTTAAACATTTTGTTTTTGATGCATCAGGAAAACTACATAGATCGGTTCTACATCGTATTAAGTCCGATGCAACATAAATGAAAGAGTTACTACACTCCCTAAACAGCTCAGCCGCCTAGAAACCTTAAGTTTACAGGGCCTATGTCTTAAAAATCTTTTGAGAGATTCGATTAAATTAAATTTCACCCGACATCCGAGGATATCAGAAGCGAAGTTCAGTTAGTTGTCGTACCATTTTGAATTTTTTTTTTTTTTGTTTTTGCCGATTCAACAGAGGTTTAGGATAGATCAATAGGGCCAAGAAGATAATATTTTCACAAATTATAAACATTACTTAGTCATGATGGGCTTGGATAGATCGCCCGACCGTGGCTCTCAAGAAGCGCAAAAACTAATTTGTCAACTTTGCAAGACAGAAATCAAATCCGCAGCCGAAATTTTTGAAACCACTTGTCATCACGAGTTCCACAAGAAAGGCATCAATGTGCATTTTAAGAAAAGCGACAACTGTCCTGTATGCAAGAGTATCTGTAGGCCAGCAGTCGAAGGTCTTCAAACGCGATCTCAATCAAGAGTCCGTCAGACGAAGGGTAGCCATGAAAGGACACCTTCTGACGACATCCCTAACACTTCCCGAAACACCGAGGCAGCTAGCATGAGTAGCAACGATCCGAACAGCATGGCAAGTGCCATTACACTTCTAGCTATGGAGAAGAGGCTGCTCACCATATTGACGGAGAAGATGGCCGAACTGGTGCAAACGTCTGTGTTAGACAGTATGGAAAGACTGATAGCAACGCCTGCCAACTCTGCCGTGAGCAGGGAAGTTAGATCAACCCCGAGGTTAGAGGACATACAGCAACCGCATATAGAGGAAGCAACGGATCCCACCGCAATACCGACTATGCCAGCGAGATGCGCAATGTCTCCCCAACGAAGCACAATTTCCGATCTAGGAATACGACCAGACAAAGTTGGACATATCCTAAATGGGTGGAAGCTCAAGTACTCCGGAACCGGCGTACCGATAGACGACTGTATCAACCTTGTGGAAGCACTGACTCAACAGGCGCTGGATGGGAATTTCGCGGTGTTGTGCCGCAACGTTAGTGTGTTATTTGAAGGTAAAGCCACGGAATTCTATTGGCGATACCACAAGTCCGTAGCTGAAGTCCGATGGGATCGGTTATGTTCAGCGCTCCGTTTACAATTCCGTCAGAATCGGGACGACGTCAATGTAGAGGAGTTGATAAGGAATAGGAAGCAGAAGCCCAACGAATCCTTTGACGCATTCTACGACAGTGTAAACGTAATGATTGATCAGTTACAAACGCCTTGGTCCACGCGCAAGTTAGTTCGTATTCTTAAGAATAATTTGCGACCAGAAATACGTCACGAAATCCTGAATGTCGAGGCGGTAACGGTGCAGGAACTTAGAGAGATCTGTAGACGCCGAGAGGCTTTCCTGGAGGATGTCAAGCGATCACATGGTTATAGTAGAGTGACTCCATTCCGGCGGGAAGTCGCTGTATTAATCGACGAACCTGATGCGGAAAGCAGCTCGGAAGTTGGAATTGATGCAGATGTCAAAGCACTCGCCCTGGTATGCTGGAATTGCCACCACGAAGGACACCGATATCAAGATTGTCTGGAAGAAAAATGAGTGTTTTGTTACGGCTGTGGAGCAGCCAACACCTACAAACCCAACTGTACGAGGTGCTCAAAAAACTTAAAGCTCGGCAGTTCGAAGTCAGCGTACAGACCGAGGACATCGAATGCCTCCCACAACCAGTCAACAATAACAGAGTAAATAGGAAAGAGCCAAGAGCTATTCCTAAACCCATACCGGACGCGACACAAAGCAATGAAAGTTTATTGCTACACCAGCAAAGACAAAATTTACCTAAGATGACAAGACAAGAAAAATTACCTGAGCTTCTCTTTAGTGTGCGAAAGGACCGCAGTTCGAGAAGGATTAAAACATATTGGGAAAAAATATCGAAAAGAGTAAGAGCGGATTGAGAGCTCGTACCAGAGATCTTCGTCCATTTTTGCCAGAGCAGCTATAAGATCGCATCTTTTATGGACTCCTTGATTCAGGAGCTTCGATAAGTTGTATAGGGGATTTACAAGGCCAAAGAAGAGGAGTCTTCCATGCCAAGGATATACGTCAATGACGTCCCTTCAGTCGGTATCAGCCTAGGGTCAAAATTGGAATACCCTAGTCTGATTGTGGGAGGGAATTTGTAACGGCGACGTAGGCATAAAGAGAAAAAAACAAAGAATGATATTTAAACTTAACCCGCGAAAAATAAATAAAAAAAAATTATCCCAATTTTGGCGAGAGTTACCACTTAGGCAAATCTTCGGTCAAGACTGGTCAGTCTAAAAGGGGCTGGAATTGGCGCGGGAGAGGGCAGACCTTCTTTTGAAGTTTGGACCTACCGCAAGCCGGACGTGTTGAGGAGAGCGAAAATTTTTAAACTCTAAAGTTTTGTGGAAAAGAAGAAGAAACAGTAAAAAAAATGAGAAGAGACCACGTGGTGAAGAGGCCAAAAGCCGAAATCATTAAAGATCCGTAAAGAAGAATTGAAAAATTGAAACCGTTAATGTTGAAACAAATGTGCGGAAAAAGAAGAGAGAATTGAAAATTTTTAGAAGTTTAAGTTAACGCTATTGTTAAGTGGATCACACTAAAAAATTAAAATTGAAGAAATATGAAGTTTAAAGAAAAAAAAAAGAGAAATATGTAGAAAAAAAGAAAAATCAAGCAAAAATATTCAATAAAATTTAAACCATTATCATTAATTAGTGAGCTACATTGTTTTTCATTTTTTTTATTTGATTTATTAAGATCCAGTGCCCTTCTAAAAAAAAAAGAAGAAGTGCAGAAAGTATCATAAGAAGGTGTGAGTTGGAAAAGAAGAGCGAAAACAATAAGTGAAGTTTTGTTTGTCATTGATTGAAGTGAAAGAAAAAGCAAAGGAAGACACAGTGGTATTAAACAGAGTTTCGATTATTAAAAATGAAATGTGATAAAAAATTTTTTTTCTCTGGATTAAAAGAAAAGAGGAAGAAGGAAGTGAACAAAACTTAGACTGAACACAGAATAAAAATACTAATGGAAAATCTCTAAACAAAAAAATAAAAATCTTAAACCATAATCCACGCCTACAGCCACCAACGCCAAGGTCGACCTTTTCGCCGAGGAAAGCACGTAAGTCAGAAATTTTCCATTGTAAATTAAAGAAGAAGATATTTAATTGAAGTTTATTAGCCATGCGCAAAATTTGATTTATTATGAATTTATATGATTGGTTTTTCCTTTTTCCCACCGTACACACAACCTTAGACAGAAAACAAAACAGTGATGGAAAAATTTGAATAAATTAATTTCTCTAAACTATAAATACACATGCAGCCTAAAATTATTAGAAAAAATGAAAATATATTTTTAATCAAACTAAATAAATAAATTAGTTAGAGTTTTCATTAGGATTAGTCATTTTCCCTCATAAAAAAAATAATATGATTAATTTGGCTATGTCAATTAAGAACTTTAAATAAAAATATAATAAATAAAATGTTACTGTAAATTTAACTGACGAACTTCGCAAATGAATCCTCGGGTGTAGTGGGGGAAAAGGGGCCACGAGAGTGACACTCTTCTACCTGTGGCCAAGGTAGGGTTGGGGAAAATAAGGACATACCAACAGCAGTGCTCCTTCAATGATTCTCTCGAAACAATTTCTGTCCTGTTCCAATTTTCTATTTGAATTTGATGATCGTGAATACCGGCTCTGATCTCAAGCGGAGATTATACACTTCTCTCTGTCGCAGCACGCAACCTTTCTTATACCGCTAAATTACTATTATCCTACGTTGCAACTCGCGAAGGATCTGTCCCAGCAAGACCTACACCCCCCAAGCCGACGAGCTAGAGCCGGACCCTTTCAGCGTGCCAGCGTGCGCAGGTTCTTCCACTGCCCCTAAAACGTTGTACGTTACAATGGCCATTCTCACATGATAAGCTCCTGCCCAAGGTTTTTAAGCTTGTCGCCTAAGGATCGTTTAGCCAAACTTATGCATTTGGATTTATGCCGCAAGTGCCTTGGATCCGTGCACCTTGCAATGCAGGCTTCATAGTCTGCTGCATTTGGTTGGCAATTCACCAGCTCAAGGCCAACACCCCTCTCCCGAGGTATTCGTTCAGCGCCCGCCGCCGTCAATTCTCTCGTCGCTAAGGATCGTTTTGGTGATGTGGTGTTGCTAGCCACTGCCAATATTCTGGTTACGAACCGCTCCGGAGTTCTACTGCCCTGACGAGCGCAGCTTGATTCTGGCTTGCAGGTGCATCTAGTCACTTGAACGCTGACGGACCAGTTGCAGCTGCAGAAGATAAGTTCTCCGGTGACTGTATCCGGTATAGGTTACGCAGGGTTCTCTACAGCTGGGTTTTCTGCGCAAGTTAGCTTGCAATCCCAAAGCTCTGACTACTCGGCACAATTAACATCACTGACTTTTAGCCACATTTGGACATTAGACGTCAGCTCTTGGAAAATTCCCGCTAATATAAACCTAGCGGATCTTCATTTTCACCATCCTTAGCCACTTGATTTGCTAATTGAAGCTGGATTATTTTACGAGCTGCTTTGTGTGGGGAAAATTCATCTGCCTCCTGGTTTGCTTTCAATCCAAAAAACTCGGCTCGGTTGGATTGTTTGGGGAGGCGGACGCCCTGACGATGGTAAGGTCCTCATGGCAGCTGAGCAGTCAGAGTTGCTAGTACATATTATTCAGTATTACCCAGCGGCGTACGGAGCTATAAGGCGGGCAGTCAACAACTTGTGCCTGCTGCCCCTTCATGATGCTGTTGAGAGATCATCTTCCAACGGGAGGAGTATGTCGGGTCAAGCAGCCGCCCGAAAGTTTGGCAGGCAATAATTTATTAAATTTGTTTATCTTTTCTTTATCTTTGTCTCTATTCACGTCGCCCGCTCTCGTGCATTCGATCGGCCACCTGCCGCTGCCGTCAGGCGCTATCGTTGCCTCGCTCTCTCGCGGTATCTCTATTATTCTAATTCGGTCGTCAACCCTACGCAGTCACATACATATGTCATATGTTCTATATATAAACCAAATCATTTAAATAAATTGTAATCATACATAGAAATCTAAAGGTCCTGGTTTCTTATTACAGCCTAGATTTGGAACATCAAATAAAGCTCCCGAAAATGCTCGGTAACTGAACACAGGTTAAATAACACAATTAAATGGAAACACTATGAAGATATAAATAGAGGCAGGCAAATTATTCACTATAAATCAAAATACAAAAAGAAACAGAAAAATATCAAGAGTAAATTCTATACCGGAGCTAGCGATCTCGGCGTCTTGCCATATTGTGGAAGAACTCCTGCGGATGTTTTTCCGATTTGGGCCTTTCATGGCTGCGCAGAATCTGCCCTACAGTTCTCTTTTCTAGCCCTCCAGGTTCGCTACCCTCTCCCGCACCGGTAGAAGGCATCAAGGCACTTGCTAAAAGTACGCTAAGGAATAATTAGGATTCAGCCTTAGCTGCAGTTCGTTCCTTCGAAATCTCCAAGTAGAATTATGTCATACATCATTGTCCTTGTGCTCCTTCAAGGATTGGACTCAGCTACCCAGGCCAAGTGGGAGGAAGGTGGAATTTTGACTACTTCCCACTTGGCTGAAGGTGGAATTTTGACCTTCTTCCCACTTGGCCTAATCGACTACTTGGGAGTCGATGGCTGAATTTTTGGAGCAGCGATTTTAGAGTACTACAGGCTATGGATGCAGCCATGGACGCCTACGCGCCGGGTACTCATATGGGAAGACGTGGAGTTGCAAATAATAGTATATCGTCCTTTAACATCACTAATTCTCATTCCCCTGCCTGTATATTATATGGTGGGTGGTCCCACGTAGTGTCTGCATATTATGAAAAGCTAAATCTTATATTTCACGGTGTAATCTATTTACACACATTTTTTTATTTTCTCCGATGTTTGTGAGGTGCTGGGCCAAGTAGAAGCTTAAGAATGGAGCATGTAAAAATGTCTTCGGACTTGGTGTTCTAAGCCTGAACTCTGGGAAGACTTGGATTTTTACGGTTTCTGGTTTGATTGCGCTTTTGGGATCCATGTATTCAGGTGTCTAGTCGTTATTTGAATAAAATATTATCTATTTCGTGATGATTGCAATTAATCTGGTTGTTTTTGTACAGGTGTCACAAAGGTGAAAAGACCTTATTCCTTGTCTGTTAAATTGAGTTCAAAGGATTGGACCCAGCTACCCAGGCCAAGTGGGAGGAACATATTTTTGCACTTTCAACATATTTTGCAGTTTATAACTTTGTAAACACTAAGCGTAAAAATGTATCTTTTCGCCCACTGTTTACGTTTGAGAACTTTTATGCGAACACTGATCAGGCAATGGCCTATCTCTTTGCACAGTTTTTTCAAACTACGTGTTCACCTAGCAGCAGTTCAGCCCAGCCTTACACTTATAATATCCAATCAGCCAACCTTGCCCATCTTTCGATCAAAGTTGTGTGTTATCGGATCTTCTTAAGGTCAAGCCCGTGTATTCGCCAGGCCCTGATGGAGTACTAGGCTCTGTTCTGAAGAACTGCGCCGAGGCTCTGTGCAAACCGTTCGTTAAACTTTTTAATCTATCGCTGGAAACTTCGATCTTTCCCCTTATGTGGAAGGAATCTTTCATTAATCCGCTGCATAAAAACGGGGAAAAATTCGACCCTGCAAATTATAAAGGCATCTCTAAATTGTCAGCAATTGAAAAGCTTTTTGAAAAACTTATCACGAAAAACTTTCATGAAGCGCCGCTCACCACTACCAACTTATTGGAGCTAACATCTTTTATGACGGATGGGTTCCGGAATGGCTTACAAGCAGACGTCATTTACACTGACTTCAGTAAAGCTTTTAACTCTGTTAACCATTCGCTTCTTATAATTTAACTCAGTCTTTTGGGATTCCCAACCGATCTTCTTATCTGGATTTCGAGCTACTTATCTGGGAGAACCCAACGTGTTTCTCGCGTTCAGTCCGCGCAACATCTGGGGTGCCCCATGGAAGCCATCTTGGACCCCTACTTTTTGCACATTGTTATATACATCATTGGTCCGTCCGATTCTTGAGTATGGATCGTGTGTCGTGAGTCCTCAGTACGGAGTACACCAAGATCACATTGAATCTGTACAAAAAAACTTTCGCTCTTAGTGGACTTAATTGGGATGAAAATCTTTACCTTCCCTCTTATCGTATTTTTACTAAACACTTTAGACTTTTACTAAACAAATTACCATCATTAACAAACCGTTAACCCTTAATCTTATCTATGGAAATGTAGACAGCCAGCACTTACTAACACGCGTTAATTTTAACGTTCCTAGTAGAAGGACTAGAAACTGTCGTCCTCTACTCCTCAGCCATTGTAGTTCGACATATGCCCAACACGATCCACTCAGGGCATTATGTTCGGACTACAATGGTCTCTACCACATCTTGTCACTTTGCTCCACTAACAATCTTAAATCGCTCATATTAACCGCATATTGCTGCCTCTGCCACTTCCCACTTTTGGAGTGGAGGTTCACTGTTCTCGTCCATGGTGGACACAAACCCATTCAAAGGTCGGGTCGAAAAGTTTCAGCGGTTGCGGTCCTGCCTCGTGAGTCTGCCTTGGAGACTGATTGATCGTCTCACGGACAAAAATTATGACGTCGCATTGGAGTTGCTAGGCAGCAGAACGAAGCACAACAAGTGCTGTTGCAGAAAGTGGACGATGCCACGCAGTCTAAGTGGAAGGAAAGGCAAGCTGACTCGGATTCCTTGGATTCCATTCCAACGCGGGAGTCTATCGCAAATTCCGTGAGAGGAGATGCCGGATTCTGAAGAGCTTGGATTTGACGACGACATCACTTGCACCAAACTTTGCGGTAGGACGGCGTAGTCATTTTCATCCAGGTAACTCTTCATTTGTGATCACAAACTCTGTGATGGCCATTCTCACGTGATAAACGTGATAAATCCTGCCCAAGGTTTTTAAGCCGTAAGTGCCTTGGATCCGGGCACTTTGCAATGCAGGCATCATAGTCTGCACCATTTGGTTGGCAATTCACCAGCTCAAGGTCAACACCCCTCTCCCGAGGTTTCCACATCTAGCGACGCTGTTTTTCGTTCAGCGCCCGCCGCCGTCAATTCTCTCGTCGCTAAGGATCGTTTTGGTGATGTGGTGTTGCTAGCCACTGCCAATATTCTGGTTACGAACCGCTCCGGAGTTCTACTGCCCTGACGAGCGCAGCTTGATTCTGGCTTGCAGGTGCATCTAGTCACTTGAACGCTGACGGACCAGTTGCAGCTGCGGAAGATAAGGTCTCCGGTGACTGTATCCGGTATAGGTTACGCAGGGTTCTCTACAGCTGGGTTTTCTGCGCAAGTCAGCTTGCAATCCCAATGCTCTGACTACTCGGCGCAATTAACTGCGATCGTACATCGTACTCCAACATCACTGACTTTCAGCCACAATTGGATATTGGACGTCAGCTCTTGGAAAATTCTTGCTAATGTAAACCTAGCGGATCTTCATTTTCACCATTCTTAGCCAGTTGATTTGCTAATTGAAGCTGGATTATTTTAAGAGCAAACGGGGCAGATTCATCTGCCTCCTGGTTTGCTTTCAATCCAAAAAACTCGGCTCGGTTGGATTATTTGGGGAGGCGGACGCCCTGACGATGGTAAGGTCCTCATGACAGCTGAGCAGTCAGAGTTGCTAGTCCATATTATTCAGTATTACCCAGCGGCGTACGGAGCTATAAGGCGGGCAGTCAACAACTTGTGCCTGCTGCCCCTTCATGATGCTGTTGAAAGCTCATCTTCCAACGGGGGGAGTATGTCGGGTCAAGCAGCCGCCCGAAAGTTTGGCAGGCAATAATTTATTAAATTTGTTTATCTTTTATTTATCTTTGTCTCTATTCACGTCGCCCGCTCTCGTGCATTCGATCGGCCACCTGCATCTGCCGTCAGGCGCTATCGTTGCCTTGCTCTCTCGCGGTATCTCTATTATTCAGTCACATACACACATCATTTAAATAAATTGTAATCATACATAGAAATCTAAGGGTCCTGGTTTTTTATTACAGCCTAGATTTGGAACATTAAATAAAGCTCCCGAAAATGCTCGGTAACTGAACACAGGTTAAGTAACACAATTAAATGGAAACACTATGAGGATATAAATAGAGGCAGGCAAATTATTCACTATAAATCAAAATACAAAAAGAAGTAGAGGTAGAAGTAGAGAAGTAGAGGACGAAAGTTTCTGGTCCTTCTACTAGGAATGTTAAAATTTAAGCGTTTTAGTAAATGCTGGCTGTCTATATTTCCATAAATAAGATTATATAGAAACATGACACCCAGCATCGTTCTACGGTTATTTAATGATGGTAAGTTTATTAGTAAAGGTCTACTATGATAAGAGGGGAGGTAAAGATTTGCATCCCAATTAAGTCCCCTAAGAGCAAAAGTAAGGAAGTTTTTTTGTACAGATTCAATGTGAACTTGGTGTACTCCAAATTGAGGACTCCAGACACACGATCCATACTCAAGAATCGGACGGACCAGTGATATATATATCGTTTTAGTTATGTACGGGTCATTAAATTCTTTTGACCATCTTTTAATAAAACTAAGCACACCCATAGCTTTATTAACCATGGTAGATATATGGTCGGTAAATTTAAGTCTCAAATCTAATAAGACCATATATCGTTAACCTGAATTAATCGTTCTAACGCTTTCCCATAGAGAAAGGACATAGCCTGGTGAGGACTAGATCGGTAAAAAGACATAAGTTTACATTTCGATCCATTAAGCTTTAGGTTATTTGCAAAACACCAATTTTGAAGTTTATCCAAATCGGATTGAAGTCTAGACTTGGCGCTAGTACGCTATGAAGGCATAGCTTAACATCATCAGCGTACAAAAGTACAAGTGAATTAGTTAAGGCAAGGGGCAAGTCGTTAATAAACAGTGTAAAAAGTAGGGGTTTAAGATGGCTTCCTTGGGGCACCCCCGATATTTCGCGGACTAAACGCGAGGTAGCATCTTTAAAGAAAACACGTTGGGTTCGCCCTAATAAGTAGCTTGAAATCCACATAAGAAGATCAGTTGGGAATCCAAAAAGACTGAGTTTACTTATAAGAAGCGAACGGTTAACAGACATAATGCCCCTGCCAAATTGCCAGTTATATACATATGCCTTTAAGCCTCACTCCTGGGAAGTGCATTAGTCAGCAAATTCCCATTTCAATCGTGGGCTGCTATCCTCACATAAGTAAGGTTGAAAAGCTGCGGAGGTTGCGGACTTGTCTTCGGGACTCAGCCTTAGATGCAGTTCGTTCCTTCGAAATCTCCAAGTAGAATTATGTCATACATCATTGTCCTTGTGCTCCTTCAAGGATTGGACTCAGCTACCCAGGCCAAGTGGGAGGAAGGTGGAATTTTGACCTTCTTCCCACTTGGCTGAAGGTGGAATTTTGACCTTCTTCCCACTTGGCCTAATCGACTACTACAGGCTATGGATGCAGCCATGGACGCCTACGCGCCGGGTACTCATATGGGAAGACGTGGAGTTGCAAATAATAGTAGATCGTCCTTTAACATCACTAATTCTCATTCCCCTGCCTGTATATTATATGGTGGGTGGTCCCACGTAGTGTCTGCATATTATGAAAAGCTAAATCTTATATTTCACAGTGTAATCTATTTATACACATTTTTTTATTTTCTCCGATGTTTGTGAGGTGCTGGGAAAAGTAGAAGCTTAAGAATGGAGCATGTAAAAATGTCTTCGGACTTGGTGTTCTAAGCCTGAACTCTGGGAAGACTTGGATTTTTACGGTTTCTGGTTTGATTGCGCTTTTGGGATCCATGTATTCAGGTGTCTAGTCGTTATTTGAATAAAATATTATCTATTTCGTGATGATTGCAATTAATCTGGTTGTTTTTGTACAGGTGTCACAAAGGTGAAAAGACCTTATTCCTTGTCTGTTAAATTGAGTTCTATCTAAGCTATTGAACTTCCTATTTCTCCATTTTTCCACTTGCCTGCTCGTCCCAAAGGAAAATCAATTAAAAATTCATTAAATTTGATTTCGAAGGTAAATAATTTTAGAGCACCTTATACATAATTTGTACCGAGCAAGATAAACCAATCATATTGTCTGCCCCAAAAATGTAAACTTATATAAGTCCTTTTTATGCCATTAGCCCGTTTCCATGCCAACCGAAAAAAGCATCAGAGTAACCTAAGGATTTATGTTATTAACATTTTTTCTGTCTTAGTAGGCCGTTCCTTTTAGAAAGTCTTTAGACCCCTTTGAAAATATTTCCGGAGCTCAGTCTGCCTCTGGCCGATAACATGTGAACATATATTTTTATTTCACACAAAAAAACATTTCTATTTTTTTATTTAATTTTTTATATTAATTATTTTACTTTATGTAATTCATCAAGATGAGCAATCACATCCAGATATTCCGTTTAGTTCTTCCGAAATATGTTGTATTTTTATTGGCTCTGAATTGGGTAATCTAATGGGCTCCGAGGTTTCCTTGCTCTTGTCATAATCTGAGCAGTTTCGACTCTCACATCCTTCTTTCCTCATTTTCTATTTTATTTATTTTTTGTATTAAGGCTTAGTTTTACGAACCAATCGTTAATCCACTCTAGGATTCAAAATCGCTTAGCAAAAACACAAAAAAAGGCGGGGAATATATTTTGGGTATTTCTAAAATAAATCCTATTATTTTCTTAAATTTATTTCCTTCACTTATTTTAATGTTCAATCGCTGAACATCCAATTATTCCCCTTGAGATCTTCAGAGATATTTTTATTTTACAATAACTACGTGCCATGTCTTTCGGTTTTCAGCAGATACGATTCTGTCATCACATTTTGATTATCTGATATATATATTATTTAGCAATCGCCCTAGGAGTAAGATATCTGGCCGATCTGCCTTGTTTTCTTCTTTTTTATTTTTCCAAAGCAATCAAAACATTTGTTATTTTATTTAGTTTCCTTATTTTTTATTTATTTTTATTTTTTCTCCAAGTTGGTCCTTAACTGATCGCCAAAAGAATGAAGGTTGGGATACTCCCTTTTTTTAATACTATAAAAACTTTTATTAGCTAAAGCATTGTAAAGTTATCACTTCAACACTTTATGGGCCCCCCTTTAATGACTCGTCACGTGGTCAACTCCCACTTTAACTTTAATCCACTAAAACAGAGCCTAGACAAAATAAAAGGTGGAGTAAGACGGAGTAAGGTGGAGTAAGCCATAAAGGAGTAACGGGTGGTAAACTTGTTTTTATTATGTTTTTTTTTATTAATTCAATATGTTAATCCAATCATTTGTTTATTCATTTCAAATGGGACCTTCTCCAAATACCCCCCATATAACGTCACTTATTAAATAAAAATTAAAATATATATTCAAAACAGGTTATAACCATAATGTGTGATTGTTACCCGCAGGTTCTGTGGGAAAACAAAAATCTTGAACGCACTTCCTGGCAGCCGAGTCCGGCCCTTTGCAAGATGGAAGGAGGAACCCTGAGGAGGGTCCTTCTATGGAATCTTCGGTTTATTACAAGACAAAACCCTTGCCTTCATAGTTATTGCCAATGCAACAACGAAAAGCCTGGGCCTAGCTCAGAGATTTTGTAGACTTCGGTTAACAACCAGACTTTTTCGGAGCTTTTAAATTTATTTTTGACTTTTGCGCTCTTGAACTATCAACAATTTGCATTACACAATTATTATTATCGACAGATAAAGGTAAGCTAAACGAATTTACTGCACGAACAATCGTGGGCTGCAATCCTCAAACAAGTAAGGTGGAAAAGCTGCAGAGGTTGCTATCTTGTCTAAGCGACTCAGCCTTAGAAGCAGTTCGTTCCTTGGAAATCTCCGAAGAGAATTCATCATTGTCCATGTGCTCCAAGGATTGGACCCAGCTACCCAGGCCAAGTGGGAGGAACATATTTTTGCACTTTCAACATATTTTGTGTGCCACTGTGTGCTTGTGTGCCGTGAAAATATTCGTCTGCTTCAACGTATATGATTATTTTACAAGCCTTATAAATTTAAGGAACAGTATGTAAGTAGTGTATCCACAGATACACTTAATGTATCTGCAAATACCCTAGATAACGAATCCTCCATAAAACCAGTATACCCTGCCATACCTATCAAATCATTTATAAACAATATTCCAGAGCCTACTGTGGGAATAATTCAAATAGGCTAGACACAAACCCTTTCCCATAGCATTATCATTGGCATCCAGACATAAATATAGACATAAACCATACACACGCCTTTATCGACGACAGTAGACGTAAACATTAAACCCCTTTTGCTCCAAATTCATAAACAAGTGCCCATCCTGGGAACCTACATGTCAGCATAAAACTCTGACCAATCAAAACTATTCAACCAAAGTCCATCTATGCTGCCAGCGTCGCTGTCACCGATAAAAGCTATAGTTATAAGAAAATTTAATTTGTAAAATCAGTTTATAATCAACGATCAATCCAATAGGATATCTTTATAACTCATTCTTGAATTTAATAATAAAATTTATAAAATAAAAATCTTAATTTTTATTTTTTTATTTTAAATCGGGAATTAAAACATATAATTTGTACAGTTAGTTATTCAAGAGTAGCTCGGTCCCATTTCATCGTGCATATCGCAGAATGTTATAGGAGTTATATTCGCCGCTGCCGGATTCAGTTTACTCAGGATCCGAAGCAGTTTTATAACTTTGTAAACACTAAGCGTAAAAATGTATCTTACCGCCCACTGTTTACGTTTGAGAACTTTTATGCGAACATTGATCAGGCAATGGCCTATCTCTTTGCACAGTTTTTTCAAACTACGTGTTCACCTAGCAGCAGTTCAGCCCAGCCTAACACTTATAATATCCAATCAGCCAACCTTATATTTGCACATCTTTCGATCAAAGTAGTGTGTTATCGGATCTTCTTAAGGTCAAGCCCGTGTATTCGCCAGGCCCTGATGGAGTACTAGGCTGTGTTCTGAAGAACTGCGCCGAGGCTCTGTGCAAACCGCTCGTTAAACTTTTTAATCTATCGCTCTAAACTTCGATCTTTCCCCTTATGTGGAAGGAATCTTTCATTAATCCGCTTCATAAAAACGGGGAAAAATGCGACCCTGCAAATTATATAGGCATCTCTAAATTGTCAGCAATTCAAAAGCTTTTTGAAAAACTTATCACTCCACATTTTCAACACCTATGTAGTTCAATAAAAACTTCTTGCCAGCATGGCTTCATGAAGCGCCGCTCACCACTACCAACTTATTGGAGCTAACATCTTTTATGACGGATGGGTTCCGGAATGGCTTACAAACAGACGTCATTTACACTGACTTTAGTAAAGCATTTAACTCTGTTAACCATTCGCTTCTTATAATTTAACTCAGTCTTTTGGGATTCCCAACCGATCTTCTTATCTGGATTTCGAGCTACTTATCTGGGAGAACCCAACGTGTTTATCGCGTTTAGTCCGCGCAACATCTGGGGTGCCCCATGGAAGCCATCTTGGACCCCTACTTTTTGCACATTGTTATATACATCATTGGTCCGTCCGATTCTTGAGTATGGATCGTGTGTCGCGAGTCCTCAGTACGGAGTACACCAAGATCACATTGAATCTGTACAAAAAAACTTTCGCTCTTAGTGGACTTCATTGGGATGAAAATCTTTACCTTCCCACAAAAATTATGACGTCGCATTGGAGTTGCTAGGCAGCAGAACGAAGCACAACAAGTGCTGTTGCAGAAAGTGGACGATGCCACGGAAGGAAAGGCAAGCTGACTCGGATTCCTTGGATTCCATTCCAACACGGGAGTCTATCGCAAATTCCGTGAGAGGAGATGCCGGATTCTGAAGAGCTTGGATTTGACGACGACATCACTTGCACCAAACTTTGCGGTAGGACGGCGTAGTCATTTTCAGTGTGTCAGTGACGTCTGTTTATAAGCCATTCCGGAAGCCTTCCGTGATAAAAGATGTTAGCTCCAATAAGTTAGTAGTGGTGGAGCGGCGCTTCATGAAGCCATGCTGGCACGGAGTTATTATTGAACTACTATAGTATGCATGGGTCATTATAGGAAGCATCCACTGTAGCAATACAATATTGTGCTACAGTGTTGTTATATAAACATAATGCCCCTGCCAAATTGCCAGTTATATACATATGCCTTTAAGCCTCACTCCTGGGAAGTGCATTGGTCAGCAAATTCCCATGAGTTGACAACGCATACAAGTGAGCCATGCATACTTACACCCTTACGCTCGGGTCGCTACCAGCCTTATATACGAGCATAGAAATATATATGTATATGAATATAGCCGCGACTGATCGCTGCTTTTATAGGCAACGCAGCCGCGAGCAATAGAATATTAATACACTCTGGATTTGATTTTTAAAGAATAAAGAACGACATGGCTAAAAACCCAAAACATAATATCTGTATAAAGATGATATTTTGTACTTAAAGTTTACATGGCGACCGTGACACAGATCCTGCCAGGAGTCGACACAATAAAAAAAAAAAAACAAAAAACAAAGTGACAAACAAACATAAACACAACATAAATAAGTATAAATATATATAATAAAATATTTATATATATGGCAAAACAAAAACAACATTATTCAACACAAAAATAAACACAATTACTTCTGAGAAAGGCCCAAAAATCATCACCGTGAATGAGTGAAAAAATAAGTTCGGAAGGCAATCCATCCCCTGTGCCACCGATGGATGACCAAGATTTCAACAAAGCTACTCCTGTCGAACAAAAAGACGCACCGACTCTAAGGAGGCTTTAAAACTGTGTCCAAGCGATGGGCCACGCCCACTCACAATATCTGAGTATAGGGCTCGACAGCAGAAAACGACACTGAAGAAAAAGAAGCGCAGCGGAAAACGAGTTCAACTACTTAGGCAGAGAAGACTCATTAAGAATCTTATAAAAGCAGCAAGGACGGAGCAGGAGAAGAAAACACACGAAAAGAACCTGGACGTTATCAAAAAAATACTTCGCAATGGTGCGCAGTAACGCAACAAGTGCTCTACATATCCGTACCAATGCCTAAGTTGCCATTAATATTAAGGAATTCTACCCAAGCCGGTGCGCGAAAGCGCTGCTTGAAAAATATTAACCACTGTTAGGCTGTATACTAAAACCATATAACTGATGTTGATTTATATAGAGCAAAATATTGTAAATCAGTTATATGTAAATTAACAATTTTTATTTTTTCTTTCTCTTTTCCTTCATTTTTATAAATAAACCCAACGCAATTGCGCACGGGAATTAAAGATTTTGACCTTCTCTTAATTTTTTTTTTAATGAATAATTGCATTAATAAGTTGGACTTCAATAATAAAAATAAGCCATATATATTTGGCATAAAATATAGAATTTTAGAACAAACCCCAAATATGGGTTTAATAGAGACGAAAACTGTCGATTCCACGGCAAAAGTCATAAACAAAATAGAATCAGAAAAAGTAGATATGGAAACGGTTACCCTATTGTTGATAATAATCGTCGTTGTAATGTTAGCGAATGTGTTTATCAAATTATACAAATTACCCTATCTTATGCTTGCGCAAAAGATTCCAAAGTCAAGCTAATAACTTGGATAAAATCTAAAAAAAAAAATTTTTTTAAAAATACACATTGCAACATCAATTATGATCAAAGGTAACAAATATAAAAATATTCTCAAATTGAAACAAAACAATAAAGATGACCACCATAGAAGCCATTAGAAAGGTTTACGAAAGAGATGCTTATTTTAAAGAACATGTGCAACAAATAGTCCCATCGACTCCAATAAGCATAAATCAATTAGAATACCTTCTAATTGAAACATTTAATTTCGAAAATTCACCATTAATACATTGCTGAAAAACACAAAAAGCGATTGTATTAAGCACCATTCCAGGTGTCCAAATAAAATCAGTACTGGAAGAACATGAAACATTAGGCAAAACACTTGTTATGGTAGTATTCAGAAAATAATTCTCCGTATTAACAAAAATGCAATGGAATGAACTATTTCTATGTGGAATGGAATGGAATGAACTATAAACAATGTAACTATACCCGCAGTTCTCTTGTAATCTGAATTATCAGACAAAGATGAAGAGGATATAGATTCCAACAACATAATAGACCAAAAACCAATTATAATGGCAGACGAGACCAGACCACAACACCATAGAATAAGATTGGTCTGATGATCGCTGTGTATAACCATCTGACCATCTTGGGGGACATACCCCATTTCAGGCCTACCGCCTTGCGGCAGGTATAGAGTGCTATTGCCGCTTTCTTAGTCCTATCAGCGGTGTTCAGCTTCCAGTCCAGTTTCCTGTCTAGTGTGATGCATAGGTACTTCGCACTATCACTAAGAACTAGTGTTTCTCCTAGGAGCTTTGGAAGTCTTAGGTTAGGTATTTTGTACTTCCTGACTCCCAGCCCGTTCCTTTGCGCCCAGGCCGACAGAACTTCGAGCTTCGCATTAGGTCGCATAGCGTCTGTGGGAATTTCCCTACGAAGGCAATAGCAACATCGTCCGCGTCCGCAATGATCTTACAGCCGCCACCCTCTAAAAAAACTAAATCTTCAAAGATTTATCACAGCCTTGAATTTGGTGAATTTAGCAAAAGGCACATTTGAACATATAGCGGTTTAAGTAATCAAATCAAAAATTGTATGATCAACCCTATATAAAGTCCAAAATAAAACCACTATAAATGGAATAATTAAAAAACTCAAAGCAAAAATGTCAAAAACACTTCAAAAAGGTAAAACAGCTGAAAAGTTCACAACTGAAATCGAAAACTTGCGGAAGCTTCTTGAAGCATCGTATATCGATGAGGGGTTGCCTGCCGAACATGCTGATAAATTCAGCACAAAAGAGGCAATCAACACAATGACTAAAAATTGTGAACATGGATGCCTTAAAACAGTACTAGAAGCAGACAATTTTTCAACAATGAACGAAGCCATCGCTAAGTACATACAATGTAGTACCGATATGACAGGCAATCCAAGTACAATCCTATATAACCGAAGAGGACAACCCTACCACAATAACAACTTCAGAGGAAATTACCGCGGAAGAGGTTACGGAAGTGGTTATTATAACAATAATTACCACCAAAACAACGGTTATAACCAAAATAATGGGTATAACCCAAACTATAATAACCACACCAATAATTATAGAGGTCGTGGAAATTCTAGAGGTAACAACCGTGGGGGAAATAATGGCTACAATAACAGTAACACTGGTGGAAATACCAATTCCCAAGTTCGAACTGTTGAATCCCAGCCGGAAAACTAAAGACTTCCCTTAAGAAAAAGCCACAAAACTTACAACTGTACAAAATAAACCTCAGCCTCAATATTTATGTAACCATTAAAAATTACGTTACAAAAACATCCCTAACTCTGTTAATAGATACAGGCTCAGACATTAGCATTTTATTAATAAATTTAGATCAATATAATGAAGTAGATTCAACAAAAACCATAACAATGTCTGGTATAGGAGAAGGTACGATTCAATCTCAAGGTTTAACTTTTGTAGAAATTCAAACAGGAAAATTCATAATTCCATTTCATTTTCATTTAGTAAACAATGACTTCCCAATACCATGTGATGGCATATTGGGAATGGATTTCATAAAAAGGTTCAATTGTCAACTAGATTTTTAAATAGATCAAGATTGGTTAATAGCAAGACCATAAGATTTCAATCAAGACATAAATATTCCAATTACGCATTCAAATAATAATAACTTATTTACCCCAGCACGATCCGAAGTCGTGAGACAAATTAATATAATAACCACCCATAAAGAAGTCCTTATTAAAAATCAGTGTATAGATGAAGGCATCATTATAGCCAGCACTATAACTGATTCAAGCAAAACATTTGTCCGAATATTAAATACGACCGATAAAAATAAAATTATAAACATTTCCAAAATAAAGTACGAACCATTGGAAAATTATCAAATTGTCCAAAGCAACGAAACTAAAACCAGAAAAGAAGATGTCCTTTCATAATAAACGAAAAATTTTCCTACAATGTATAAAAGAACCCTCACCAAACTATGTACCAAATTTACAGATATATTCGGATTAGAAACCGAACCAATTTCAGCAAATAATTTCTATAAACAGAAGCTGAGATTAAAAGATTTTACACCAGTCTACATTAAAAACTATCGAACACCACATAGCTAAAAAGAGGAAATAAACAAACAATTAGAAAAGCTAATAAAAGATGATATAGTAGAACCATCAGTATCAGAATACAACAGCCCATTGCTGTTAGTACCCAAAAAGTCACTTCCTGGCTCAGAACAAAAACGTTGGAGACTAGCTGATAAATTCCCACTACCAAGAATCGAAGATATCTTAGATCAACTTGGTAGAGCAACATTTTTTTCCTGTCTAGATTTAATATCTGGAATTCACCAAATTACCCTAGAAAAGGAATCAAGAGATATTACCTCTTTCTCTACAAGCACTAGGTCATTCAGACTTAAAAGACTACCTTATGGAGTAAAAATAGCACCAAATTTATTCCAAAGAATGATGACATTAGCATTTTAGATTAGATTAGAACCATCCCAAGCTTTCCTTTATATGGACGACTTAGTAGTTATAGGTTGTTCAGAAAATCATATGATAAAAAATCTAACTAATGTATTCAATCTATGTAGAAAACACAACCTTAAGTTACACCCTGAAAAATGCTCTTTCTTTATGCACGAAGTAACATTTTTGGGACACAAATGCACAAACAAAGGAATTTTACCCGATGATATAAAATTTAACGTAATAAAAAATTATCCTGTTCCGTCCTATGTAGATGAATCTAGAAGATTCATAGCCTTTTGCAATTACTACAGACGTTTCATACCAAATTTCTCGTATTATTCAAGACACCTTACCCATTTGTGCAAGAAAAACATAAAATTCAACTGGACTACTGAGTGTCAAGAAGCTTTTGAGTATCTTAAAAACGCATTAGTCCAACCCACACTATTAAAATACCCGGATTTTAATAAAGAATTTTGTATAACAACAGATGCTAGTAAGCATGCATGTATACATTGGGCAGTTAACTATTTTAGACCATATATACATGTATACATGTATATGGAAAATATTTCACTATCAAAACAGACCACAAACCATTAACATATCTATTTTCAATGAGAAACACAACTTCCAAGTTAACAAGAATGAGGTTAGACTTGGAAGAATATCAATTTACCGCAGTATACCTTAAGGGAAAAAACAATTATGTGGCAGATGCCTTATCAAGAATAAGCATCGATGAACTAAAAGAAATGAATAGGCAAATACTAAAAGTCACTACTAGATCCCAAAGTAAACAGAAAAATAACTGCGCAGTTTCAACATCTAGTTCGGATTTGCAAAAGCAACCGACAGCTTCTAAGCCCTAGATATTTGACGTCATTCATAACGAAGATGTTAAAAAAGTAGTGACCTTGCATTTAACAATATCAAAGTGTTCTCTCAAGAAGGGAAAACAGATATATGCAAGAATAAACGTTGATGATCTATATACCAATGGAATATTCAATTTAGATCAATTTTTCCAAAGGCTTGAAAAAATATCCGGTATAAATAAGATTAGACAACTTAAAATGGCACCGAGTGAAAAAATCTTTGAACTCGTTTCAACAGATAAATTTAAAGATAAGGGCAATGAAATATAATTAAATTTAAGAGAAGCGCTACACCAGCCGGTGACCATAATAGAAAATAAAAAAGAAAAGGAAGCTATTCTGTTTACATTACATGACGATCCTTTACAAGGCGGACACACAGGCATAACAAAAACGCTAGCAAAAGTAAAAAGACATTGCTATTGGAAAAACATGACGTGACGTTGCAAACCACGTAAAGAAATGTCTGAAATGCCAAAAATCAAAAACCACAATCCATACAAAAACGCCTTTGACAATAACAGAAACCCCATTAAAAGCGTTTGATATAGTATTAGTGGACACGATCGGTCCATTACCTAAATCAGACGAAGGTAACGAATATGCAGTCACTCTAATATGAGATAATACTTAACAAAATATCTCGTTACAATCCCTATACAAGACAAAAGTGCAAAAACAGTAGCAAAAGCCATATTCGAATCTTTTATTCTAAAGTACGGTCCAATGAAGACGTTCATTACGGACATGGGAACTGAATATAAGAATTCAATTATTAATGATTTATGCAAATATCTCAAAATTAAAAATATAACATCAACTGCAAATCATCAACAAACATTGGGGACAATAGAAAGAAACCATAGAATATTTAACGAATACGTAAGATCATACGTTTTGTCAGATAAAACAGACTGGGATGTTTGGCTTATATACTTTACATATTGTTTCAATACAACACCCTCTGTTGTACATGGATACTGTCCATATGAACTAGTGTTTAGTAAAACCCCAACCTTAAACATTAAATTCAACAGCAGTGAATATATTACGCCACTGTATGACGTAGAAAACTTTGCAAAAGAATCAAAATTCAGACTCGAAAACGCTTATAAAAGAGCGAGAATGATGATTGAACAAAATAAGCAAAAACAAAAAGAAACCTATGATAAAAGATCAAATGATTTACAATTTGAAATAGGAGATAAAGTTTTATTAAAAAACGAAGTAGGGCATAAATTAGACTTTAAGTATACAGGACCCTATAAGGTAGAAAGTATAGGAGAACGAGATAACATAACAATCTCAAACGTAAAGAATAAAAATCAAACAGTTCATAAAGATAGATTAAAGAAATTCTATTCATAATTCTATGGTGGCCACCAATCCACTGTGGGCAAAAATCCCGTTTTTGGTGCATAAACTCTAGTTTATAAGATATTGACTTAAAACTTTTTTTGTTGTATTATTTTAACTAAAACAAAATTTTGATTTTTGTTTTTTTTTTATACCGCTCTGTGGTTAAAAATGCACTTTTATATAAGAAATTATTACAAATTATAATTTGAATCACATTTGGTATTACATTATAGAAAAATAAAATTAGAATCTGTTACGTATTTAGAATCTATTGTTAAATTTTACGAACACTGAAAAAAAATTGGATAACATTTTTTTAATAACTTTAAAATTTTAACTTACTCTTTTCCTTGTGTTTTAGTTTTCAATATCGTCTGGTACCTCTTCCTCTAATTCGATTTCAAAAGTGTCACTTACATCATCGTTGCCATTTTCTTCATCTGTGTCTTCTGCGCACGAGTTTTGGGATGTACTTCCGTTTTTGTGGCCAACACCTGGGGATATGATTGGCGAATCCAAAAGATCGACAACCTCTGCTGGCAGAGGCATCCTGTTGGTTTTTGTGAACCAAGAACTAGACAGTAAAGGATCAGACGAATCCATAGCTCTGTGAAAGACATCTGACATATTGTCAATCCGGCTACATTTTCTGGCATGATTTTTCCGGTCAGCCTTGAAAAGCTTGTGTCTTGCTTCTGATGCACTTTCTGCTAAGGAGCCAACAGGAACAATTGATTTTTCAATGATAATGTATCCATGTAATAAAATTTTGTGTACTGTTGGCGACATGGGGTACCAAAAATAATTGCTCCTATATATAGTAAAAGTTTCAAAACAGAATAATTTGAACTTTTCTGAATTTATAGGGTAATGACAATTTATGGCTATCAAAATTACATGTAGGCGCTGAATCAAATTGTGATCTATTCCTAATATAGAGGACAATAATTTTGGGTTGGAGAATGCCCGCCTCGCCGTATTTCCGTCATTTGTATTGCCACTGCCATTTTGTCTCGGCTTGTCCACATGAAGCCCCATATCTTTCCAAAACGCTGCTTGAACTTTATATTTTCGTGCCTCCAATTCGATTTTGTCATTTCCCTTAACATGGCACTTTCTAAGCTCAATTCTGTATGATATTTTAAGCAAGAATTCAAAAAACGAATCCATGCATGAAGGGAACTTAATCCATACTGATCCGTATGTGACTTCATAACAAATATTTTGGAATAAAAATCACTTGTAGTAAGAAGCTGGGTGGGCTTTGCCCCACACATTGGACACGACTGGCAGGAATTTGTTCCTGTTAATATATTTAAGACCTTGCCGTCTATAAGTGTTAGGTGCCCATCGAATTTTACAAAAATTGCATTCGATTGAAAAGCATGCACGTATAAATCCAGGTTTTTAATCTGATTGTCCAAGTTTTCTTTTTCTTCTAATATAAGAGACGTTGTTTCCTTTAAGTATGCTATTTTTAGAGGACGGCAAAATCGTATGGACTGAGGCGATTTATTTAACCAAATGACTCTTTGTTTTTGATCTATCATTTTTATGGGAATAATTGATGTAACAAATAGAGAATCATCTAAAGATTGAGACTCTGCGATGCTTAATTTTTGTTTGTATAAACTGTGACCAGTAGACCCTTCAAACCCATAACTAAAAATAAGAGTACACTGAGTAACATCTGAAAGTATTTCACAAACTTCCTTTTGCATCAGTAATATTCTTGAAGCGGTATGGTTCAATAAGTTTTGCATGGAAACTTTTGCTTCATTTTCGGTGCATTCTATTCCAGCAGGTCTACATTTTAATTTCACCTCGGCTATTTTCGAATAAGAGGGGTAAATGTCGCAGCCATGTTGTTTACTAAGTTGTTTTACATTTATGTATTGCTGCTTAGTAAACCCATTTTCCATAAAAAAAGCGAATGCCTTTTCAGAAGTAATTGGACTCGAAGCCAGCAATCCAGTTCTATCAGATTTTTTTATAACTTCATTTTCAGTTGATTTTCTGGCAGAAATGTTAGCAGCGTGTAGTAACAAAGGGGTTGAATTTTGATTTTCTATCGCAAGTTCAGATGCCAGCTTTATTTTGAGTCGTTTACCAGCAGCTTCATATGTCAATTTCGGACGACCACCTTTATTCTGTGGGGATTCATTTATATCAGAAAGTCGTATAGTCATATTGCCGGCTAGCCACATGGCGTGTTTTTGTCCAAATCGCTTTATGTTTCGGCAGCATCGTGGCAAATGTTTATTAATGTAATTAATAAAGTTAGTAATTTTATTTGATATTTTTTGGTTTATTGTTTCGATTTGATGATCGTCATTCAATTTGTCGAATATGTAAGTCTCCAAGGCTTCTCGCGAGCGTTTGTTGCTTTCCCAAATTGCAAGAAGAGCCTCGTGACCAAACACATATGTGCCTGGATAAACGCAAGTTTACCAAAAAGGAGCAAAAAGGAGCAAAAATGGTTAATTGTATGACAACAAGGACACTTTTGTAGTTAATTTCTCGTTCTTACTCTTTTGCAAGGCTGTGCCATTAATAAGTTATTCTCCACAAAACACAAACACAATTGTTAGTTCAAATCTATAAAGATACACATATAAAACAGTTCACAGTTGGACAACAAGACATATAATAACAAATGTTTAAGCTAATTTGCATTAATAATTACGTTCTTAGATTAATTAGATACGTAAAATAATTAGATTTTTAAAACTTTTTTTTCAAACAAAGCAGCAAGCACGCAAAGTTTACCAGTTTTTCGCGCCAATTTAACAACATTGCAGGGTCTCTCAAGCAGCTAACTTTGTTTGAGTGGCAACACTACAGGGTTGCCACCAAAAATGTTTTGAAAGCGGGTTTTTTCAAATGAAGATATCTAGATTCGATTAGTATGGGTCATTCATAAAAATTAATTAGGAAAAAAAATAGGTTTATGCACCAAAATCGGATTTTTTACCCATTGTGCTGTGGGCCATTTTGGACTCACTATAAAATTCGAGGAAAACGACCACATAAGGTGTATCTAGCAGTCTTCTGCTGTTTTTCAACCAAGGCAGTACACCTAGAGGTGGTCACAGACTGGACTACCCAAGCCTTCCTGGCGGCGTTAAAGAGATTTTGCGGACGACGAGGATTACCAGCGAAAATCTATAGCGACAACGCGACTAATTTTGTTGGAGCCTACAACGAACTATCAGAAGTAAAAGAAGCAATTTTCGCCGAAGAGGCACAAGCACTGATACACAAGACCTGCGCAAATCTGAGCATAGAATTCAAGTTTATACTACCTCGGGCACCCCATTTCGGAGGCCTATGGGAAGCCGCGGTGAAATCAGCCAAGCACTTACTGAAACGAACACTATATACCGCTACACTAACTCATGAAGAACTTGAAACCATAGTTATCGATATTGAAGCTATTTTAAATTCTCGTCAGTTGACATCAGTCTCTTCCAGCCCGAGGGATCTTACGGCATTAACGCCAGGGCACTTCCTGATTGGAGAACCTCTAACGGCATCACCTGATATTCACCAATCAAGGCGACGCACAGGGTTACTCACTCGGTGGAAGCGGATCGAACAACTACGAAAGGAATTCTGGACACGTTGGAGCCACGAGTACTTACATGAGCTACAGAATCGATCGAAGTGGACAAGAAGTTGCAAAACAGTAAAGATTGGTGATCTGGTTATAATAAAGGAAGACAACTCGCTCCGTTGAACTGGCCCCTGGGACGCATTGTAGCAGTCCATCCTGGTAAAGACGGCGAGATCCGAGTGGCAGAAATACGGACAACATCCGGCAATATAACTCGTGGCATACATCGACTGGCGGTGCTACCAATCAACGATAAGAAGAAAGAAACCGACCTCTAAAAAAAAAAAAAAAAAAAAAAAAAATGCTTGTCTTAACAATGGTACTCATGATACCCGGACTGACTCTGCCCACACCCTCTCCACCTGAAAGGAAGGCTAATAACCCGGTTGTCATCACACCAATCAACAACGTAACCGGGACCATCATAGAAGCCACTGATAGGATATCAATCAAATCTGCCGAATGGACACTCATCACATTTTTTGATCTCAGTCAGCTGGCACGAGAGATCGAGACGGTCAAACGAGGCATCCAATCTATAAAACAATGGTGCCCAACGGCTTACGAGGTCTGTCCCACGATCATACAAACATTGCAACAGGAAGTGGCAGAAATCCAAGATGCTGATCAGTTAATGCATCATCAACGGCAAAAACGCGGAGCACTGAACATCGTTGGAAATATTGCGAATGGGCTGTTCAGAGTACTCGATGATCAGTACGCCAAACGGATGGAAGAAATTATTGGTAAACTAAGAACCCAAGAAAGCATCACGCATAAAATAGTAGAGAACCAGACGTCAGTTCTGGTTACCACCATCAACATTATGCGGAGGACGACGATCGAAACGCAGAAGAGGATGCAGGACCTAGAAGCCAGCCTGGCCAGAATCAAGGTGAGAAGCCATGCGGCTGATCGGTATCTGCCACATGCAGTTTCAGAGTTGGTCGTCGTGGCAAGTCACATTCGTCGAGTCCAGGATGCTATATTAAATGTGCTAATCGGGGCACACGAAGGAAAATTGAGCCCTGCATTGGTGTCGGTAGAACAAGTGAAACAGGTGATCACAAAAATACAAACACACCTTCCACCGGGAAGACGATTACCCATCACAAGTGAGACAGCACGAGACTTATATCGACTGGCGACCACAAGGGTACAAGAAACCGAGGACTTACTAATGTTCCATACGAGTGTTCCATTAGTCCCATTAGCGGCACTATCAAGACATCGGGCAAGGGAATGTAAGCCAGAACCAATCAAGGGGACCAGTTATTGGTTTCAATTAACAGAGCAGAATGCATGGATCTTTGGGACAACGAAGCCAATAACAATGACCTATATATGCTCGGACGAAAAAGATCAAATCATCATCGACGGCGTAGGCAAGCTGACAATCAGGCAAGATTGTGTGATCCAAAGCCCGACCATTACATTGTTGGGGCGGGCGCAGTTTAACTCATCAGGAACAATAAGGATGTCAGGAAGTTACGTTCACGAGTGGCCATCACATGAAAAAATAAGGACAACAGAAGGACAGTTGGAAGCAACATTAGATCAGCTAGACCAACTACATACAGAGGTGCAGGGGTTAAAAACATGGACAAAGCAAGCACGGGAAGAGGTGGACAACGAGGCAGACTGGAATCTGGTTCATCAATATTCCGGAGTAACAATGTCAGGAGTAGCAATCCTCATAGCCGCATGGGCAGGGTACACGCGGTGTGCCCGGAAGGACACCTCAGCAACCCATCACTGGAGGACGACAATAACCCAAGGAGAATTCCAGCTGGTCGATCAACGACCCGGGCTGGCCATGTTGGCAAGAGATGGACACCACAAGAGATTTGAAGTGGACAATAATGAGATCGCGATCCTCCATTCCCAGAGAGGCGGGGGTACCGCGGCGAGGAAGAATGCGGCCATAGTACCAGAAGTGAAGATCAGAGCAGCGTAAGCGGAGGCTGCGACAATATTCATCCATGAACTCCTGGATGTTGGAGTCCCGCTCATGACAGGTCCATTTCATACGGCCATAATAAGGACCAATAACTCGAAAGAAGAGCAACGACATGATCAACGAAGATACGAAGAGTGGTGCAAAAAACGAACCAGCAGCCCCTATTATTGAATACTTCAATGGGGGGGGGAGAATGTTGGCACCTAGTGCCAAGACCTACTAATCAATCAAGATGCATCAGCAGGTCACAGTACATGGCACCTAGTGTCATCAAGATGCATCAGCAGGTCAGAATGTATGTTGGCACCTAGTGTCATCAAGATGCATCAGCAGATCAGCATATACAAGCATCAGACCTACTAGCCTATTAATATTGTAACTCTAAGCATAAGCCAATACCCAACTCGGCACTAGTCGATGGATCCGAAAGCAGAGTCAGCGTGATCAACGGGAAGAATGACCGACTGACCGAGACAAGCCGAAACTAGCCAGCGAAGCCGAAATGCGTGTGGAAAACAGTACGTGAGCAAACAACCCCTGAGTCAGCAGACTCTGAGGTGGGTGACCCTGGCATTAACCTTAGTATTAGCACGTCCAGAACCTTGACCTTTCTTAGATTTAATGATGTATAATTTAGCATCTTATATAAGAGGTATTCTTCTGAAATAAAGACAGTTCCGAAATCAGAGTCAATCGTCTCGTTACTCAGTGTTGAAACTCCGGCACTTAAACTCAGCCTACATCACGTGATCCTGTGTAAAACGATTCACAAGTAGGACCCGCGGCATACCAGTCTACTCCGAGTGTTGCTCCCGTGAAACGGACCGCCAGTAGACCCCGCGTTCTCTAACTACTCTGAGTGTTGCTCCCGTGAAACGGACCACGAGGATATCTCGCGGCATACCAGTCTAGCTGGAGTGTTGCTACCGTAAAACCGGACCACCAGCCGACCCCGCACTATCTAACCTACTTCGAGTGTTGCTCCCGTGAAACGGACCGCCAGTAGGATCGGCCGATAAGGGATCAGCCGAATCACCATCCCAACGGTGCTTGAGGAAAACCCTACCGAGGACTTCAAGCACGCAACCGCAGTTCCAGCCTGATCACAGCAAGCGTCTGGCCAACCCGAGCAGTCCCTTGCAGAAACCAGGTAAATTTATTCAGACTACTTACGTTCCTTGACTACGACTCCGGGACCTACCGCTACTCCCGCGAGTTCAAGTTTGACGTAGTTGCCGCATAACGATCTACGGACGAACAGCTGTTTTGCCTAAATATGTATGATACATTTTTTCTGCGAAGTTGGTTCAAGGGTGCTGCCAACTGCGAATAATTTGGAATAAAATTGCAATAATAGTTTACTTTACCCATAAACGCTTCCAATTGTTGCAAATTCTCAGGAGGCTTTAGTTGTTTTACAGCTTCTAGTCCTGAAGTATCTGGAAGAACACCGTTTGCGGATATTCTTCTTCCCAAATGTTCAATTTCATCCTTGGGGAAAAAGCATTTCTTCATTTTGCATCTGATACCGTTGTCCTGAAGAATACTAAGAACTTGATCGAGTCTTTTCAAATTTTCTGCCCTAGTCGGTGCTGAGATGATGATGTCATCAAGATAGTTCCCGCAACCTTCTATTCCTTTTAGGAGTTGTTCTAGGTATCTTTGAAAGATTGCCGGAGCGCTGGCTATTCCATATGGAAGACGTTGATATTGAAAAAGGCCCAGCGATGTGTTCACGACCATAATCTGTTTGGACGCTTCATCCAATTCCATTTGTAGATAGGCCTCTTTAAGGTCTATTTTGATGAACTGCTTGCCATGACGGATGATGTGAAATAGAGCCTCTTTTGTGGGCAACGGGTACTGCTCGATGTCAATTTGTGCGTTGACTGCTTGTTTAAAGTCACCACAAATTCGAATCGCTCCACCTGGCTTAGGTACGAGAACAATTGGGGATGCCCAGTTGCTAAACTACACCGGTTTCCAAATCCCTGCTTGGACTAATCTGTCTGCCTCTGCCTTAAATTTTTCTATTTGTGCAAAAGGAATTTGGCGGCTTTTATAAAACTTCGGTGTTGCTGTCGATTTTTAAATTACACTGGCTTTGAAGTCTTTTATCTCTCCCATTGCGGGCTCAAAAACGTTTTTATATTTGTTGTGTATGTCAGTCACATTGACACTGTGCACCTCGTTAATGTTCGATACTGGCATTATATCAAAACCGAATGTTTTGAATAAATCCAAACCAAAAAGCCACTATTTGCCACTATTAATATAATTTCTCTTTCTATTTCACCATATTTCGCAACCGTATGCAGCTCCCCAAGCAATGGTATTGGTGTGCGCCCAAATGAGTGCAATACTCGTGAGCGTATGTGTTTAAGTTTATTACGGATGCGGTTGCTCCTGAGTCCATTTAAAATGAAACCCCTTTGTTTAAGATTTCCAGATCAATGACTTTTTTGTTCCTTTCATTTTTGATTAAGCCTGTTACACTGTACACTGCTTCAATCATTTCTATATCGTTTGCTTCGTTTTTATCTTGCTTTTTAACTTGGTCTTGATTTCGCCAATTACTTTTGTCTTGATTTGATATACATACGACGGTAATATGTTCCTTCCTACCACACTTGTAGCATACGGCATCGCGAAACTTGCACTTTTCTCTTGGATGAGAATGACCACAGCCAGAGCACGATTTTAATGCGTTTTTGTTTGATTTCCTTACTGGCGTTTCTTTTTGATAACTATTAATTGCATTAAGGGGTACATTTTTTTCTATATTTTCTTTTAGCGTAGCTACGGTTTTTGTTGTTGTCTCGTAAGTTTCTGCTATTATGAGCACATCTTCAAGAGTTGGTTGCGTCTTTTGAAAAGCAGATGCGCGAACTGCATTATATGGCGTATGTACTATGATTTGATCGCGAATTATTTCATCTACATAGTTTGACAAACAACCTTCTGCGTTGCACACAAATTCACGAGCATTAACGAGCGAACCCGCGCATGTCGGCTACCCACTCTCTATGTGTTTGTGAATGTTTCATCTCTCTTTTGAAGAACTCGTAACGAGCTGCAACAATATGACGTTTGGTTGTGAAATGCTCCGTGAGCTTGTCTGTGAGTTGCTTGTAAGTAAATGTGTTCAAATAGCTACTTCCCAAAAGATTTTTTAGAAGTTCAAATATTGATACACCACACCACGAAAGGAAGTAAGCTTTTTGTTTCAGATCTGCACTGACCGAATATACATTGAAATGTTGTGATAATTGTTCCAGATATGACTCCCAGCTTTGTACATCTTTGTCAAATATGTGAAACGGAGGGCATATAGATTCACCCGCGCGTACCGAATCACTCACGCTTGCTGCGGCATTTTTGCTTAGTATATCTTGCATCCAGTTCCGTTGCTGCTCCAATATAGTTGTCGTAAATTCCTGCTGTTGAGCCAGGATTGCTTGTAATAAGTTAGTATCTGTCGGCATCTTGATGAAAATCAACAATTGCGTGATACGCTTTTCTTTTATCCTCGTCGTTAAGATGTTATGTCCATAAGGTAGAGGTCTGTGCTTTCATTCTGAAGTGTGGCTGCGAACTGCCTTTATTAAAGTGTGTATATCTATTTTCGAATTTACAGAGATGCCCATAATGTTGGTGATTACAATGTCTGGTAACGTTAGTATAAGAGGAGAGAGTGTAGGTTTTATTGTAAGTATACATATATGACAGATCGAATGTATCGTGAATGGCGATTCTACTGGGCGGACACATTTCAACCCCTCGTATGGACGGATGAAATTTTTTGCCGCGCCCGTATCTATTAAAAGTCTCATATCTACCCCCGCTACTCTTCGTCTGATGACAGGTAGCAGGGATTTTCCCCTAAAAAATTAATTGCGTCCGAAACATATTCATGGATAGCATCGTCACTGACTTCTTGTGTCGCGCTTAAAGCTGCGGCGGTGTAATCTTCGGTTTCGTTTGGGCCCTGAGTAATGTGATTTACCCTCTGCCTTTTGGGCGGGCCGGATCGATCGGATCTTGCGCCTTTGGAACTTGCTTCCTGTTTCTATCTTCCAGGCTCTTCGCGAACGATGCTGCGAAGGTGTACCTCTCGTGGTTTGATTCCACTTCTTGAGCCAATGCCAGCGCAGTTGGCATGTCCTTCGGCTTTGCCGAGAAAAGGACATCGGAGAGGCTGCGCTTGAGGCCCGAAATAAAAATGCGGAGCGCATCATCCCGGAACTTTTCGCATAAAATTCTTGCCGCTTATGCTTTGTACGACATAATTGCCTTATTAGTAAGCAAGGTGAGTTTTTTATCGACCTCGTCATAGTATTGCAGAAGCGTGAGGCTTCCCTGTCTGAGGGTACCCATTTCCTGCTGTGACGTTCCTGCTTCCTGACGTGAATCTGTCGTTTGTCACTATATGTGAAATCGAGGCGGTCTATAATCGCATCAAAATTCAATATTGTGCCGAACGAGGATAGCACTGCATCGGCAGGGCCCCTAATCTTACTCCTAATTATGACTACCGCCTGATAATGGCGTGAGCTATTAACATACTTCCTAAAAATGTAATATGCGGCTACCGCCGCTTGCCGCCAAGAGACGTATGTTTCTTGTGCCCCCGTAAATTCGGGCACGCATTTAACGGCATCTAAAGGATCATTGCATTGAACATTGTCTTTGATATCAATGGGCTCATAAACCTTGATATTTGGAGCCTTTGCTTGTGAGGGTGCGATTTGCACCGCTGCCACCTGGGCGGCCAACTGCTCTATGGCTTGGCGCAATTCCTGCTTTTTGTTGACCCTTTCCGCCAAGGCATGGTTAACCGCGGCCTGAATTACAACTTTAAGCTGCTCTGGGTCCATAATTCCTACTGTGGGGTTAGTACGCGGGGGCCCTTCGCTATCAGATTCTGAGTCACTGGCGTATGGTTTATTCTCCCTGTACCTCTGGAATGGAGAGCTCATATGTGGCCAAGTTAAATCGCACTGGTAGATTAATGCTTGCTCAAGCTATTCTGCCCATGAAGGCAGTTGGCATGGCAAGGGGTGTGCGGGGTCGGAGCCGCCGCTCTAGCAACAAAGTAAATGAGCTCGTCAAATCGAGCCGGTGCCCTGCCAAGCAGCGACAGGGTCAAGGGTATGCGGGGACAGAGCCTCCGCTATGAGAAACAAAGAAATGAATAGCAAGAATTTGCCACACAAATTCATATGCAGCCGGATCGGGTTTCCAGCAGTGGCCGATTGGGGGTAATAAAAAAAAAAGGTATTGCGAGGCAAATACTAAAAATTAGGGTCTAAGCAAAGAGAATTATATAAATAAATTCACAATTTATGAATTTCCAAAAGGCAGAATTAATCGCCGATATTAGGTGAAAAATAATTTTAAACATATTCACGACTAATTCGTTAGCGGCGGCTTAGTGCTTTAGAGGTATTTAATATCCGTACTTATTTTTGGCAGTAAAATGCAAACAATACACAGACAGCATAAAACAAATACTATTATCGCACATATGATTCACCATTAAATTGTCAATCAAATAATGAGTTAATTGATTTTTATTTAATATAAAGTTAACACAAAAATATTAAAGTGGAGCTGCAGAAATTATTCCGCAGCTTATTATTATTATTATTATTTATTTCATTTAGTTTGAAGCTAAACTAACGCAGATATAGGAAAGCATACAGTTGGAGGTGCTCACTTACCTGTTTCCCCAATTTGTTACAGTGGGTACTTTTAGATGTTGGGCGCCAATTAATATGATGTGGTCAAGTGATAAACCGCCGTCGACAATTTCCACTCCAATTAACAAGATATGGAAAGGTGATGATTGGGACAACCCTTTGATGACTTCTAGCCGGCTGGCCGTAGAATATCAATTAGGAAGATTATGTTGGAGGGATGACTATCCCTCTTTATCTGCTGGACTAGAGACTCAGTCAGATTTGTAATAATAAGTGTTTTACGACGGATCGTCGGAGTTTCAATGTAGGAGCGATGGCTCTTTATTTCATAAATGCAAAAACAGAACTGAACTTAAGAACTAACAAAAGTGAGACTCATAGCGGCCACTCCAATGGGCAGTGCTTGCCGGCTATGCACGAGCTTCCAGCCAGACGCTGGGACAGCAATTTGGCCGGAGCGAGCTTTCGGACGATCGGTCATTGCAGTCGCCCGGTTGACTTAGTTAACTACTGCCCCCTTCAGATTAAGGCCGCCCTCGGCCGACCCTATTTGGACAATCACTTCCTTTAGTTGGGCCGCGGATCTCTTGGCCTGGGTGACTCGCCAATAAGTGAGGCCGATACAAATCAATGCGCAGCAAACTGCTCCCGCGACTAGCGCTATCTGGTGCGAGCGGTAGTTGTTGACATCTTCCCCAAATCTCTGGATATGCTCCAGGTTACGTTCACTCAAGCGGTGAAGGTATGGGAGGCTGAGAATATTGTGCTCCAGAGAAAGGTTCCGGGAAGGCGAGCTGGCTACTCCTGGTGCCCTCTTCTGGGAAATATCATGATTGATATATCGGGTTTCATTAACTGTGGCACTCTCGATGAAGGTGATAAGGTGTGTTCCTTGCAAGTAGATGTAAGTGCCATTGTCCACACTCACGCGAGCCGGGCGATCGTTTATGATGAGGATTCCCTCGTCCACATATGTGATGGGATGCAGATCGCTATGCTGGATGTCGTAGTGCGCAATCCCACCCGCGTGGAGTTCCTGGGCGCAAGATCTTCTCAGCGCCAGTTGGCAAAATGTGACTCCCGATGACATGGAGCAGTTTTTTACCGTACGGATCTCTCCATCGCAGTCCGCTATGACCTTGTCCTCCAGTCTGAGCATTGTGTCGTGAAGTGACACGGGAAAAATTGTAATTTTGACGCAAGCTGACTTAATTTTAGGAAACTTAATAATGAAATGAATTGAATGAAATGCGGATTGTAAAACTTTAACGGACGCAACGGACAATATATCTTTGATGGGGGTATCTGTGGGCTCCTCTATCCACATACTTTCCAGGTCTGCATGATCTAGTATGCGAGGGCTAACTATATTGATTTTGGCGAGCGCTATTGCAAGCAATACATTTTGCAGCTCCATTGTAATCATCCTATTCCGAGATAATAACATCTCGTATAGGTGTCCCGAATCAATTTGGGATTCTTTAGTCGACCTCAGAATTTGATTGACTGTGCTAGTAATGTTATTTATCAGTTCCTGTACTTTACTGTTAATATTGACCTGTCTATTGTTTGCATTAATGAGCTGGAATTCGGTAAGTCGGATTTTTTCAAAATCCTCCGCGTCTGGCGTTCCCTCCACTACCTTTAACGCCGCTCCCAAAAAGTCTAAACTCCTAGCTACTCTATGGTGGAATCTCAGTGACTCGAGTAGGTTACGCAGGTGAGCAACATCTACGCTCAAAAGTTTCTGCATGTGTGACTGGGGAAACATGTGAATCATGTTATTAGTCTCTTCCATCACGCGCCTGTATCCTGAGAGATTGCCGTGTGTCCTACGAATTCTTCCCATACTAATATTCGACCATCAATGATGGGAATGTATTTGGCCTGCGAGTAGTCCGTGACGTGTGCCGATGTTAGGGTCAAAAGGAATAACAGAGATATAGGAGTGAACCTGGAATTTTTGAATTCATTGTAGTGTTTTTCAAAATTTAAGAAGCCCACCACCAAGCATATAAATCAAAGCGTAGAAAAAATAAGAAAACTTATGCCAAGCGGCTAGGAATAAAAATGTGAAAAAGGTGGTAAAAAATTATCAGACGAATCAAGTCAACATGACCATGCCTCGTCTACCTAAGGTTGTCCTTGTGGACCACCCTCCCCTTAATGCGGACTGTGGTCCCCATGGCCGCTTCTACAACTTTCTCTTCACACAATGGAGAGAGTTTGTTGCCTAGTCGCCTGTTGGATTTTACTAGGACTTTTTCGCCAACTTCGAACACCCTGTTTCGTCGGGAAGCATTTTCCCTGTTCCTGAGCTTATCTTGGGCGATCCTAATCTTATCCTGAATCTCATACAGTGGTTCTTCCGATTGTGTTTGTATCACGTCGGCCGGCCTCTTGTCGATGACCGAATGGATAGATTTATTGTACCTGGCTGTGGCCAGTAAGATTAGCTCGACGGTGTCACTGATGCCTTTATCAATTTCAAGGCATCTGGCGAGCTCCACCAGAGTACTGTGGAAGCGCTCCACTTGTCCGTTTGAGGTACTGTGGAGGGGCGGTCCGTTTGAAACGTTAACGCCGAAATGGTTTTCCAGCATGGTCAAAATGGTGTGCGATTTTAACGATGGTTCGTTGTCGCAATATATGACCTTGGTTTTAGGGAAAACATTCATCAGCAGCAGTAATGCCGGTTTAAGGTCCTCTATGGTTCTAGAGGGAATTGATTGGACCATGGCAAATTTCGAGAATTTGTCAATGCACGTAAGGAAATGTTTTTTGACCGCGGAGAAAATGTCTATGTGTAGCATTTCTCCTACATGAAATGGGAGTGGTGTCTCTGTTTTTGGGGTGTCTGTCATACTTTGCCTTAGCGCATGTCCTACAATTAGCGACTATTTCGCTTTCTAGTTTAGCCATTTTCGGGAAGTAGTACTCGGAGAGTACCTGCTTCACGTTTTCTTGGGCAGACCTGTGAGCTCTGTTGTGCTCGACAGTGAGAATCTCCCGCCTCTCGTCAATCACAAAAATATCCGTTAGTCGGTTTTTGCAGTGCCAAAATTTGGTGGCAGGAAATTGCCGAACCAATTTGTCCTGTACCATTGCTATCGTGTGCAAATCGCAATGGATGGCGTTTAAGCCTTTAGGAACTATTACGTCCGCGAGCTTCTCCAGCAATGACTCCTCGCAAGAGAAGTCAATGTTATGCCGTCTCTTGTTTCCAAAGAGAACGAAGCTGCGTTTCGACGAACAGCGGGCTTCCTCCAGAGTTATCTGGTTTTGGAAGCAATTTAGAGGCTTTTCCGTTAATGGGATAGCGTGGGTTAGCGACAGCTCACTGTGAATTGTCTTTGACCCCATACAGGTAGTGACGCAGCTTTCCTAGACCCCATACTATGGCTAACAGCTCCCATTCGTTGGTAGCGTAGTTAACCTCTCTGTCCTCTCTCTGAAGGTTCTGGAGATCATAGTGATGGGTCGTCCCTTTTGGGAAAGCACTGCGCCAATGCCATATGCCGAGGCATCTGTCGTTAGATCAAATGTCATTTTATAATCGGGATAGCTGAGGATGACATCCTCTGAAGCCAGAATGTTACGCAACTTAGGGAAAGCATGTCGTTGCTGCTCGCTAAATTGCACCTGGATATTCTTGGATCTGTGCCTACTGACACTTCCATGCTCCCCTTTAAGTATTTCAGATATGGGCCTAGCTAATGATGCGAAATCTTTGATGAAGCATCGGTAATAACTGGCCAGGCCAAGGAACGATCTCACCTCGAATACATTTTTGGGTTCGGGGAATTTCTGTATGGCCTTGGTTTTTTCTGGGTCTGTTGTGGTACCTTTATTAGTGACAATAAAGCCCAAGAAACTAACGTTCATTTTAAAGAATCGCGATTTTTCTGCTGACACCCTCATGTTGGCGTCGAGCAGGCTCTTAAGAACCCAATCCACATGCCGTATGTGGGCGTTTTCGTCCTCTGAAAAAACGATGACATCATCAACATAGACATAGCAAAATTTGCCAATCTGCTCTAGCAGTATGTCGTCGATGGTTCTTTGGAAGATGCTGGCAGCATTCTTCAAACCAAACGGAAGCCGGCGAAACTCGTATTTTCCTCCGTTAACGGAAAAGGAAGTCTTTTCGCGGTCACGCTCTGTCAGAGTGATCTGGTGGTAGCCTGACTTCAGATCAAGTGTCAGGAAGTATTTGGCTTTGCCTAAATTCCCTAGTATCATAGAGATATTTGGCATGGGATAGCGATCGGGTATTGTCCTCTCGTTCAATTTGCGAAAGTCCAACACGAGTCGCATTTTGCGGTTGCCCGCTTCGTCAGTGCCCTTTTTGTCTACTACCCATATTGGGTTATTGTAGGAGGACTTTGACTTTTGTATTATGCCATTTTTTTAGCAACTCTTTAGCAACTCCGAGCAATCAATGTTGGTAAAATTGACGTCGGGGCACGATTGGAACTCTAACTTTTCTTCTTCGGAGCCCCATTTGAGGTGGCCGGAAGCTAGACAAAGCGATGCCCCTGCCTGTTTTAACAGGTCAAGACCAATTATGGCATCAAAAGAGGACAAATCTGGAAATATGAAGAACGTGGCCTTCAAGTTAAAAAGGGAAACATAACACTTTTATGTTTTATGTAGTGATAGTGGTGACACCATGGATCGAATGTATCGTGAATGGCGATTCTACTGGGCGGACACCTTTCAATCCCTCGTATGGACGGATGCAATTTTTTGCCGCGCCCGTATCTATTAAAAGTCTCATATCTACCCCCGCTACTCTTCGTCTGATGACAGGTAGCAGGGATTTTCCCTTAAAAAATTAATTGCGTCCGAATCATATTCATGGATAGCATCGTCACTGACTTCTTGTGCCGCGCTTGAAGCTGCGGCGGTGTAATCTTCGGTTTCGTTCGGGCCCTGAGTAATGTGGTTTACCTTCTGCCTTTTGGGCGGGCCGGATCGATCGGATCCGGCCGGCTTCCTATTTTGGTAGGCCGGCGCTTGAGATGGCTTGAGCAACCTAGACATTGAAGGGTCAACATGCATGGGCTCTGGCGTGTTTTCGCGACGCCTGTCACTGCTCGGAGCGGAGTGCACCTGAGCCTTGTGTCGTTTAGTGAAGTGCGGGCTTTCACCCGCACTCACTTGGGAGTGCCCTTGATAGGACGTTTGTTGGCGATATTGCGCCTTTGGAACTTGCTTCTTGTCCCTATCTTCCAGGCTCTTCGCGAACGATGCTGCGAAGCTGTACCTCTCGTGGTTTAATTCCACTTCTTGAGCCAATGCCAGCGCAGTTGGCATGTCTTCGACTTTGCCGAGAAAAGGACATCGGAGAGGCTGCGCTTGAGGCCCGAAATAAAAATGCGGAGCGCATCATCCCGGAACTTTTCGCATAAAATTCTTGCCGCCGATGCTTCGTACGACATAGTTGCCATATTAGTAAGCAAGGTGAGTTTTTTCTCGACCTCGTCATAGTATTGCAGAAGCGTGAGGCTTCCCTGTCTGAAGGTACCCATTTCCTGCTCGATGACGTGAATCTGTCGTTTGTCACTATATGTGAAATCGAGGCGGTCTATAATCGCATCAAAATTCTTACCCCTAATCTTACTCCTAATTATGACTACCGCCTGATAATGGCGTGAGCTATTAACATAATTCCTAAAAATGTAATATGCGGCTACCGCCGCTTGCCGCCAAGAGACGTATGTTTCTTGTGCCCCCGTAAATTCGGGCAGGCATTTAACGGCATCTAAAGGATCATTGCATTGAACATTGTCTTTGATATCAATGGGCTCATAAACCTTGATATTTGGAGCCTTTGCTTGTGAGGGTGCGATTTGCACCGCTGCCACCTGGGCGGCCAACTGCTCTATGGCTTGGCGCAATTCCTGCTTTTTGTTGACCCTTTCCGCCAAGGCATGGTTAACCGCGGCCTGAATTACAACTTTAAGCTGCTCTGGGTCCATAATTCCTACTGTGGGGTTAGTACGCGGGGGCCCTTCGCTATCAGATTCTGAGTCACTGGCGTATGGTTTATTCTCCCTGTACCTCTGGAATGGAGAGCTCATATGTGGCCAAGTTAAATCGCACTGGTAGAGGAATGCTTGCTCAAGCTATTCTGCCCATGAAGGCAGTTGGCATGGCAAGGGGTGTGCGGGGTCGGAGCCGCCGCTCTAGCAACAAAGTAAATGAGCTCGTCAAATCGAGCCGGTGCCCTGCCAAGCAGCGACAGGGTCATGGGTATGCGGGGACAGAGCCTCCGCTATGAGAAACAAATGAAATGAAATGAATAGCAAGAATTTGCCACATAAAAGCATATGCAGCCGGATCGGGTTTCCAGCAGTGGCCGACTGGGGGTAATAAAAAAAAAAGGTATTGCGAGGCAAATACTAAAAATTAGGGTCTAAGCAAAGAGACACAACGAATTATATAAATAAATTCACAATTTATGAATTTCCAAACGACAGAATTAATCGCCGATATTAGGTGAAAAATAATTTTAAATAAATTCACGACTAATTCGTTAGCGGCGGCCTAGTGCTTTAGAGGTATTTAATACTCGTACTTATTTTGACAGTAAAATGCAAACAATACACATACAGCATAAAACAAATACTATTATCGCACATATGATTCACCAATAAATTGTCAATCAAATAATGAGTTAATTAATTTTTATTTAATATAAAGTTAACACAAAAATATTAAAGTGGAGCTGCAGAAATTATTCCGGCAGCGATTTATTTCATTTAGTTTGAAGCTAAACTAATGCCCGTTGATGACTTCTAGCCCGCTGGCCGTAGAATATCAATTAGGAAGATTAGGTTGGAGGGACTGAGGGATGATTTATGTATTATTCATTATATCAAATATAAAATATATATAAAATTATATAAAATATCATAAAGCTGAAAATAAATTAAAAAGAAAAACAAATTATTTAAGATTTTTACAAATAAAGATATTGGGACGTCCAAATTTCTAGTACAGCCAGAACGGAAAATATTTGTTTAATGAAATAATGTTTATTCATCATTATTAACATAATAAAATGGGAATAATTGAATGAACACAGCAGTGGACTTACCATTTCACAATAATAAACCAATGCGACGGACTATGAACAACCTAATGTGACCGTTTCGATTTGGGTTAAATTATAATAAAAACGCTGCACAAAACGCACACTAATTTCGCGGGATATTTTTTTTGCTGCCAATGTAAAAGCACAAATTTCTTATATAAATAATATTTTTTATTAAATATTGAGCTGTGTTTAAACTTTGTTCTTCAATAAAATTGTTATAGAACATAAATTGGTAAACTTAAATAATACACGTTGAAATGTTCACGAAATAATTTTTTCCAAGTTATAAGTCCCACGCACAAAGTCCCAAGTGAGATGAAAATTTTCTAAGTCCAGTTTTTTGAGAGAAAAGTCTATGTTGAGAGAAAAAATTTTCTCTCTCAACTCGTGGTGGGTGAGAACATGCTACGAAAGATGCCTGCCGGAATGTACCGAAACGCTGCTAGCACCGAAAAGTCCGAATTGATTTTTATTGTGCATGTCACCGAACTGTAATGAACAACGTTGAGCTGGTGGTCTTGCAACCTGTTAATCCCGCACGCGTTGAACTACAGCTATATCTCATTGGCGAATGTCGTGTTATTTAGAGGATTCAGATTACGGGCGCTCATTTGTATCTCTAATAATTAAAATTTATCCCGTGCGAATAGGGAACGAGCCTAAATCGGCCGGAAAAGAGCATGAAAATCAGATAGCCCCATCTTGCAACGGGCCGGGCCCTTCGTCACTTGGTTCAGGTGGTGGGTTCAGGAAAGCTGGTGACCCCCTTTTCAAAGAAGCCTTACCCGGCAGCCGCTTCGCTTTCTTTGCCGACACGGCCTGGCATCGTATGCTGACGTCGTAACGCAGATTTGGTGAAAAGCGAACGCCCCAATTCGCCTCGAGAATTTAATTAGAATTTCACAAGAAAAAATTGATTGCGTTAAGCAGTGAAATAAAATGAAACTACTCGTACATTTGGATTAATCTAGCTTCAAGCTAGCTCCGCTGCCAGGAAGTGCGTTCAGGATTTTTGTCTTCCCACAGAACCTGCGGGTAACAATCACACATTACTGTTATAACCTATTTTGAATATATATTTTAATTTTTATTTAATAAGTGACGTTATATGGGGGGTATTTGGAGAAGGTCCCATTTGAAATGAATCAACTAAAGATTGGATTTAACATATTGAACTATTAAAAAAAAATACATAATAAAAAACAATCTTACCACTCGTTACTCCTTTATGGGCTTTTAATTTTGTCTAGGCTCTGTTTTATTGGATTAAAGTTGAAGTGGGAGTTGATCACGTGATGAGTCATTAAAAGGGGGCCCATAAAGTGTTGAAGTGATAACTTTACAGGCATTAGCAATTTAAAGTTTTTAAAGTAGTATTTTAAAGTAAGGAGGGTCCCAACCTTCATTCTTTTGGCGATCAGAAAACCCTCTAGTGCCCAAATTTTCTTTTCCAAGAAAAAAATTATTTTTGGATTCAGTATGTGTCAAAATTAAATGTTTGTTTTAAAGAAAAATTTATTTTTGCTCGGATCGAGTTTTATATGACTATATCCTTGGACCGCCTAGAGGCGGCTTTGGGATAATAGGCCAACAAAAAATTAGGTAATCAATTCTTTTGTTGCACACATTTGTTCGTCCACAGATAAGCGTTGGCGCAGCGGAACTTATTGATACTTGTCATTGAAATGAGTCGCGAGCGGTCGTATTTTGTATAAAGGATCGTGGTCGGCAGAATCCTTGGAGGGCAACTTACTGTTGTCATTAAAATTTCTAAATTTTTTGTGGAAAACGAAGTATTGGATCCTTTTGGACAGCATACAAATTTGTTTGCTAAGTGATATGTTCAATAATAGTATAATAAAAAAAAAGATAGGAAAGCTAACTTCGGGCGGAGCCGAACCCTTGATATACCCTTGCAGTTATGCCATTTTCGATCGTTCAGTTATATGGCAGCTATAGGATATAGTCGCCCGATCCCGGCCGTTCCGACTTATGTACTTCCTGCAAGGAAAAGAAGGATGTGTGCGAAGTTTCAAGGATAGCTTTAAAACTGAGAGACTAGTTTCCGTAGAAACCGACAGACAGACGGACATACTTATATCGAATCAGGGGGGGATCCTGATCAAGAATATATATACTTTATAGGGTCGGAGATGTCTCCTTTACTGCGTTGCACACTTTTGACCAAAATTATAATACCCTCTGTAAGGGGATAAAAATTGAAAACACTTGAATGGCGTGTACAGATTTTGAAGTTCTCCGAGGTCAGGCTCATTAAAGGATATTGCAGATATATCCATGAATAGGTTCATTTGGTACCACAACATCTTTTTGAAAAGCGGTGCTTTTGGATCCATAGTCCAAACAGATCCACATTCAGCTATTGTGCTTTCTTTAACATTCATCATTAAGTATTATGATCAGCAGGCGCTTTACCTATGCGTTTCTATGCTTGAGGTAAATTGGACGCAATCGAACTTGAGGGTGACAACCATTTTGCAAAAGGAGTAGGACTTCCGCTTGAAGTTACACAAATCTCTCCACCCAACATAGACCAATGTCATGGTATCAATGCCAAAATCAATAGAATTTAATAATTTTTTAATCTCCACGTCGGAAAGAGCTGATAACTTATTAACATTATTCAATTAATTCATTATTCAAGCAGTTACTTTCTAAATCACTTTATAAATTTTTTTTCTCGAATTGTCCCAAGACCGCCTCTAGACGGGATATTTTATAAATGCAATAAAAAGCTAACGAAAGCTTATTTTTAGTGTGGGTTTCGTATTTTGCGTCCTTGAGACTATCAACAACACGGTACAATTTTTTATTCCACCGGTAAACTATTTATAATATTTAAAAAAAATATTTACATTTTGCACTTTTTACAAAATAATTACTTCATTCGAGTTTCAAAAATTTTTAATCTTACCACTCGTTACTCCTTTATGGGCTTTTAATTTTGTCTAGGCTCTGTTTTATTGGATTAAAGTTGAAGTGGGAGTTGATCACGTGATGAGTCATTAAAAGGGGGCCCATAAAGTGTTGAAGTGATAACTTTACAGGCATTAGCAATTTAAAGTTTTTAAAGTAGTATTTTAAAGTAAGGAGGGTCCCAACCTTCATTCTTTTGGCGATCAGATAACCCTCTAGTGCCCAAATTTTCTTTTCCAAGAAAAAAATTATTTTTGGATTCAGTATGTGTCAAAATTAAATGTTTGTTTTAAAGAAAAATTTATTTTTGCTCGGATCGAGTTTTATATGACTATATCCTTGGACCGCCTAGAGGCGGCTTTGGGATGATAGGCCAACAAAAAATTAGGTAATCAATTCTTTTGTTGCACACATTTGTTCGTCCACAGATAAGCGTTGGCGCAGCGGAACTTATTGATACTTGTCATTGAAATGAGTCGCGAGCGGTCGTATTTTGTATAAAGGATCGTGGTCGGCAGAATCCTTGGAGGGCAACTTACTGTTGTCATTAAAATGCAAATTTCTAAATTTTTTGTGGAAAACGAAGTATTGGATCCTTTTGGACAGCATACAAATTTGTTTGCTAAGTGATATGTTCAATAATAGTATAATAAAAAAAAAGATAGGAAAGCTAACTTCGGGCGGAGCCAAACCCTTGATATACCCTTGCAGTTATGCCATTTTCGATCGTTCAGTTATATGACAGCTATAGGATATAGTCGCCCGATCCCGGCCGTTCCGACTTATGTACTTCCTGCAAGGAAAAGAAGGATGTGTGCGAAGTTTCAAGGATAGCTTTAAAACTGAGAGACTAGTTTCCGTAGAAACCGACAGACAGACGGACATACTTATATCGAATCAGGGGGGGATCCTGATCAAGAATATATATACTTTATAGGGTCGGAGATGTCTCCTTTACTGCGTTGCACACTTTTGACCAAAATTATAATACCCTCTGCAAGAGGATAAAAATTGAAAACACTTGAATGGCGTGTACAGATTTTGAAGTTCTCCGAGGTCAGGCTCATTAAAGGATATTGCAGATATATCCATGAATAGGTTCATTTGGTACCACAACATCTTTTTGAAAAGCGGTGCTTTTGGATCCATAGTCCAAACAGATCCACATTCAGCTATTGTGCTTTCTTTAACATTCATCATTAAGTATTATGATCAGCAGGCACTTTACCTATGCGTTTCTATGCTTGAGGTGAATTGGACGCAATCGAACTTGAGGGTGACAACCATTTTGCAAAAGGAGTAGGACTTCCGCTTGAAGTTACACAAATCTCTCCACCCAACATAGACCAATGTCATGGTATCAATGCCAAAATCAATAGAATTTAATAATTTTTTAATCTCCACGTCGGAAAGAGCTGATAACTTATTAACATTATTCAATTAATTCATTATTCAAGCAGTTACTTTCTAAATCACTTTATAAATTTTTTTTCTCGAATTGTCCCAAGACCGCCTCTAGACGGGATATTTTATAAATGCAATAAAAAGCTAACGAAAGCTTATTTTTAGTGTGGGTTTCGTATTTTGCGTCCTTGAGACTATCAACAACACGGTACAATTTTTTATTCCACCGGTAAACTATTTATAACATTTAAAAAAAATATTTACATTTTGCACTTTTTACAAAATAATTACTTCATTCGAGTTTCAAAAATTTTCAATCTTACCACTCGTTACTCCTTTATGGGCTTTTAATTTTGTCTAGGCTCTGTTTTATTGGATTAAAGTTGAAGTGGGAGTTGATCACGTGATGAGTCATTAAAAGGGGGCCCATAAAGTGTTGAAGTGATAACTTTACAGGCATTAGCAATTTAAAGTTTTTAAAGTAGTATTTTAAAGTAAGGAGGGTCCCAGCCTTCATTCTTTTGGCGATCAGATAACCCTCTAGTGCCCAAATTTTCTTTTCCAAGAAAAAAATTATTTTTGGATTCAGTATGTGTCAAAATTAAATGTTTGTTTTAAAGAAAAATTTATTTTTGCTCGGATCGAGTTTTATATGACTATATCCTTGGACCGCCTAGAGGCGGCTTTGGGATGATAGGCCAACAAAAAATTAGGTAATCAATTTTTTTGTTGCACACATTTGTTCGTCCACAGATAAGCGTTGGCGCAGCGGAACTTATTGATACTTGTCATTGAAATGAGTCGCGAGCGGTCGTATTTTGTATAAAGGATCGTGGTCGGCAGAATCCTTGGAGGGCAACTTACTGTTGTCATTAAAATTTCTAAATTTTTTGTGGAAAACGAAGTATTGGATCCTTTTGGACAGCATACAAATTTGTTTGCTAAGTGATATGTTCAATAATAGTATAATAAAAAAAAGGATAGGAAAGCTAACTTCGGGCGGAGCCGAACCCTTGATATACCCTTGCAGTTATGCCATTTTCGATCGTTCAGTTATATGGCAGCTATAGGATATAGTCGCCCGATCCCGGCCGTTCCGACTTATGTACTTCCTGCAAGGAAAAGAAGGATGTGTGCGAAGTTTCAAGGATAGCTTTAAAACTGAGAGACTAGTTTCCGTAGAAACCGACAGACAGACGGACATACTTATATCGAATCAGGGGGGGATCCTGATCAAGAATATATATACTTTATAGGGTCGGAGATGTCTCCTTTACTGCGTTGCACACTTTTGACCAAAATTATAATACCCTCTGCAAGGGGATAAAAATTGAAAACACTTGAATGGCGTGTACAGATTTTGAAGTTCTCCGAGGTCAGGCTCATTAAAGGATATTGCAGATATATCCATGAATAGGTTCATTTGGTACCACAACATCTTTTTGAAAAGCGGTGCTTTTGGATCCATAGTCCAAACAGATCCACATTCAGCTATTGTGCTTTCTTTAACATTCATCATTAAGTATTATGATCAGCAGGCGCTTTACCTATGCGTTTCTATGCTTGAGGTGAATTGGACGCAATCGAACTTGAGGGTGACAACCATTTTGCAAAAGGAGTAGGACTTCCGCTTGAAGTTACACAAATCTCTCCACCCAACATAGACCAATGTCATGGTATCAATGCCAAAATCAATAGAATTTAATAATTTTTTAATCTCCACGTCGGAAAGAGCTGATAACTTATTAACATTATTCAATTAATTCATTATTCAAGCAGTTACTTTCTAAATCACTTTATATATTTTTTTTCTCGAATTGTCCCAAGACCGCCTCTAGACGGGATATTTTATAAATGCAATAAAAAGCTAACGAAAGCTTATTTTTAGTGTGGGTTTCGTATTTTGCGTCCTTGAGACTATCAACAACACGGTACAATTTTTTATTCCACCGGTAAACTATTTATAATATTTAAAAAAAATATTTACATTTTGCACTTTTTACAAAATAATTACTTCATTCGAGTTTCGAAAATTTTCAATCTTACCACTCGTTACTCCTTTATGGGCTTTTAATTTTGTCTAGGCTCTGTTTTATTGGATTAAAGTTGAAGTGGGAGTTGATCACGTGATGAGTCATTAAAAGGGGGCCCATAAAGTGTTGAAGTGATAACTTTACAGGCATTAGCAATTTAAAGTTTTTAAAGTAAGGAGGGTCCCAACCTTCATTCTTTTGGCGATCAGATAACCCTCTAGTGCCCAAATTTTCTTTTCCAAGAAAAAAATTATTTTTGGATTCAGTATGTGTCAAAATTAAATGTTTGTTTTAAAGAAAAATTTATTTTTGCTCGGATCGAGTTTTTTATGACTATATCCTTGGACCGCCTAGAGGCGGCTTTGGGATGATAGGCCAACAAAAAATTAGGTAATCAATTTTTTTGTTGCACACATTTGTTCGTCCACAGATAAGCGTTGGCGCAGCGGAACTTATTGATACTTGTCATTGAAATGAGTCGCGAGCGGTCGTATTTTGTATAAAGGATCGTGGTCGGCAGAATCCTTGGAGGGCAACTTACTGTTGTCATTAAAATGCAAATTTCTAAATTTTTTGTGGAAAACGAAGTATTGGATCCTTTTGGACAGCATACAAATTTGTTTGCTAAGTGATATGTTCAATAATAGTATAATAAAAAAAAAGATAGGAAAGCTAACTTCGGGCGGAGCCGAACCCTTGATATACCCTTGCAGTTATGCCATTTTCGATCGTTCAGTTATATGGCAGCTATAGGATATAGTCGCCCGATCCCGGCCGTTCCGACTTATGTACTTCCTGCAAGGAAAAGAAGGATGTGTGCGAAGTTTCAAGGATAGCTTTAAAACTGAGAGACTAGTTTCCGTAGAAACCGACAGACAGACGGACATACTTATTTCGAATCAGGGGGGGATCCTGATCAATAATATATATACTTTATAGGGTCGGAGATGTCTCCTTTACTGCGTTGCACACTTTTGACCAAAATTATAATACCCTCTGCAAGGGGATAAAAATTGAAAACACTTGAATGGCGTGTACAGATTTTGAAGTTCTCCGAGGTCAGGCTCATTAAAGGATATTGCAGATATATCCATGAATAGGTTCACTTGGTACCACAACATCTTTTTGAAAAGCGGTGCTTTTGGATCCATAGTCCAAACAGATCCACATTCAGCTATTGTGCTTTCTTTAACATTCATCATTAAGTATTATGATCAGCAGGCGCTTTACCTATGCGTTTCTATGCTTGAGGTGAATTGGACGCAATCGAACTTGAGGGTGACAACCATTTTGCAAAAGGAGTAGGACTTCCGCTTGAAGTTACACAAATCTCTCCACCCAACATAGACCAATGTCATGGTATCAATGCCAAAATCAATAGAATTTAATAATTTTTTAATCTCCACGTCGGAAAGAGCTGATAACTTATTAACATTATTCAATTAATTCATTATTCAAGCAGTTACTTTCTAAATAACTTTATAAATTTTTTTTCTCGAATTGTCCCAAGACCGCCTCTAGACGGGATATTTTATAAATGCAATAAAAAGCTAACGAAAGCTTATTTTTAGTGTGGGTTTCGTATTTTGCGTTCTTGAGACTATCAACAACACGGTACAATATTTTATTCCACCGGTAAACTATTTATAATATTTAAAAAAAATATTTACATTTTGCACTTTTTACAAAATAATTACTTCATTCGAGTTTCAAAAATTTTCTGCTTCAAATGAATACAGCAGCTTGCGCAAGCTCTAGTATGTATTCCAAAGGCAACAAACTTAATTTTTGGACTTTCCCAAATTAGAAACAATGCAAAACCGAGTCAAAAGGATTGAAAAGAATAAAATAACGGTATTTTTAACGTTACCCGTCTAGAGGCGGTCTTGGGCACTAGAGGGATAAGGACCAACTTGGAGAAAAAATAAAAATAAACAAAAAATAAGGAAACTAAATAAAATAAATGTTTTGATTGCTTTGGAAATATAAAAAAAAAAGAAAAAGAGGCAGATCGGCCAGGTATCTTACTCCTAGGGCGATTGCTAGATAATGTATATACCAGATAATCAAAATGTGATGACAGAATCGTATCTGCTGAAAACCGAAAGACATGGCACGTAGTTATTGTAAAATAAAAATATCTCTGAAGGTCTCAAGGGGAATAATTGGATGTTCAGCGATTGAACATTAAAATAAGTGAAGGAAATAAATTTAAGAAAATAATAGGATTTATTTTAGAAATACCCAAAATATATTCCCCGCCTTTTTTTTTTGTGTGCTAAGCGATTTTGAATCCTAGAGTGGATTAACGATTCGTTCGTAAAACTAAGCCTTAATACAAAAAATAAATAAAAAATAAAATGAGGTAAGAAGGATGTCAGAGTCGTAACTGCTCAGATTATGACAAGAGCGAGGAAACCTCGGAGCCCATTAGATTACCCAATTCAGAGCCAATAAAAATACAAAATATTTCGGAAGAACTGAACGGAATATCTGGATGTGATTGCTTATCTTGATGAATTAAATAAAGTAAAATAAATAATATAAAAAATTGAAAAAGAAAATAAAAATGTTTTTTGTGTGAAATAAAAATATATGTTCACACGTTGTCGGCCAGAGGCAGACTGAGCTCTGGAAATATTTTCAAAGCGGTCCACAAACTTTCTAAAAGGAACGGCCTACTAAGACAGAAAAAATGTTAATAACATAAATCCTTAGGTTACTCTGATGCTTTTTTCGGTTGGCATGGAAACGGGCTACTGGTATAAAAAGGACTTATAAAAGTTTACATTTTTGGAGCAGACAATCCGTTTGGGTCAGCGATTGGGAAAAAGCTTTTTATCTTGCTCGGCACAAATTATGTATAAGGTGCTCTAAAATTATTTACCTTCGAAATCAAATTTAATGAATTTTTAATTGATTTTCCTTTGGGACGCGCAGGCAAGTGGAAAAATGCAGAAATAGGAAGTTCAATAGCTTAGATAGAACTCAATTTAATAGACAAGGAATAAGGTCTTCTCACCTTTGTGATACCTGTACAAAAATAACCAGATTAAATCCAATCATCACGAAATAGATAATATTTTATTCAAATATCGACTAGACACCTGAATACATGGATCCCAAAAGCGCAATCAAACCAGAAACCGTAAAAATCCAAGTATTCCCAGAGTTCAGGCTTAGAACCCCAAGTCCGAAAACATTGTTACATGCTCCATTCTTAAGCTTCGACTTGGATCTGTACCTTACAAACCTCGGAGAAAATAAAAAAATGTGTATAAATAGATTACACTGTGAAATATGTGATTTAGCTTTCCATAATATTCAGACTCTACGTGAGACCACCCACCACATAATATACAGGCAGGGGAATGAGAATTAGTGATGTTAAAGGACGATCTAATATTATTTGCAACTCCACGTCTTCCCATATGAGTACCCGGCGCGTAGGCGTCCGCCTCCCCAAACAATCCAACCGAGCCGAGTTTTTTTGATTGAATGCAAACCAGGAGGCAGATGAATTTGCCCCACACAAAGCAGCTCGTAAAATAATCCAACTTCAATTAGCAAATCCACTGGCTAAGGATGGTGAAAATGAAGATCCGCTAGCTTTACATTGGCGGGAATTTTCCAAGAGCTGACGTCCAATGTCCAAATGTGGCTGAAAGTCAGTGATGTTGGAAGCTATGATCGCAGTTAATTGTGCGGAGTAGATAGAGCTTTGGGATTGCAAACTGACTTGCACAGAAAATCCAACTGTAGAGAACCCTGCGTAACCTATACCGGATACAGTCACCGGAGAACTTATCTTCCGCAGCTGCAACTGGTCCGTCAGCGTTCAAGTGACTAGATGCACCTGCGAGCCAGAATCGAGCAGCGCTCGTCAGGGCAGTAGAACTCCGGAGCGGTTCCTAACCAGAATATTGGCAGTGGCTAGCAACACCACATCACCAAAACTATCCTTAGCGACAAGAGAATTGACGGCGGCGCGCGCTGAACGAAAAACAGCGTCGCTAGGCGCTAATTGACCTTAGGCGACAAGCTTAAAAACCTTGGGCAGGAGTTTATCACGTGAGAATGGCCATCACAGATTTTGATCACAAATGAAGAGTTACCTGGATGAAAATGACTACGTCGTCCCACCGCAAAGTTTGGTGCATGTGATTTCGTCGTCAAATCCAATGTTATCCAACCCCTAGCTTAACTAATCTAATACAATATATAAACATAATTTTAAATCGCAGAAGCCTCTGCTGGATGAGTCATATCCTGTTTGTCAATCTTCCCCTCATTAGTGTCTGACACCATGCAATTATCCCAGACTAAACATCCAGCTCTAACTGTAATCATATTTCTGAAACTTTTCCACGGTCTGAGCCAGACTAATAAACAAGAGAGCCGGCTCGCCGCCGACAGTCCGAATTTGATATATCTTCCGATCTTATCAGTTTTCACCAATGAGTCAACTATTGCATCAGCCAATTGTCCGTTCTCTTAATGTCTCTTTGGACAATGGTTTATATTTACAAATAGCCCTTTTTGAGGTTTCTCTCTTAAGCCGAGGTTTGATGGTAAACCGATAAGATCAGCAAAGTCAGTCTTGTCTTGATTGAGTCTTGAATCGGGATCGCACTAAGCTCAAATAAAATATAATCGTGGAGTGAAAAGTGGGTTTAACATTAAAAGTCGATTTAAGTGAAAGTTTGTAAAAATATAAGAAATAAAATAAAAATTATTTTTTTAAAAATAAACTTCGGAACAAATTTAATTGGCGCCCAACGTGGGGCCATACTAAAAAAAGGTGTTTCAAAATAAAAAAATTAATGAAATAAAAAATTAATTAAACAGAAATACCGGCGTGGTCCTAAGAAAACTCATAAGTTCCCATAGAAAATCGGTGAAAGTTAACCCACAAAAGACAACTCCCAAAAAGATTATATTAAAAAAGGAATATAATAATTATAATAAATAACAAAAAACTTAAAAAAAATTGTGTGCGTGGAGTCCCTACGCGCGAAAGAAGTGAAACTTCTTAGCGATATTCCAAAAAATGCATATTATTTCGTATAAAAGAAAAATAACGGGAGGGAAAGGATAAAAATAAGGTGGAGTGACCAACACTTTCTTCAATTCACATTTTATAAATTTATTATAAAGCAAAGTCCAAATCAATGATAATCTCTGGGTTCTGACGGATTCATATCTATAATATTTACAATTGGATTATGATAACTAAAATACGATATGAAATGTCTTACATCTTTTTCCGCTGTAAAATCAATTCAAAATCAAACCATTAAAATTTTTGCCAATCCAATTTATATTAATTTCAAGATGATATGATCCACAAGGTGCATCTGTTATGGACAATTGAAATATTCTAGAGAAACGTACCACCACATAACCTGGAATCCGCTGTGTTATGCGTATTTTCACTGTCACTCATTTTATTGTTTGTTTGAATCACTATTCACTGTACTAATACTACAAGTAGTGCGTCAATATTATATAGAACACGAATTAATTATGGGAAACACTTTAATAACAAAATACGAGATAAGCATAAGAAAAAGAATTTTCGACACATAGGACGCTTGATGCACTCACGCATAGGCACTAATATTAGTCTAGGCAGCTGTTACGCGCTACGTGTATCGCCATAGCAGCGCATGCGCCTGGCGATACCTTACTCTCATTCACTCTCTCTCTCTCTCTCACTCTATCTTTCTCTTTTCCTCTTCTCCTTCCGAGTTGCGTTAAGCGTTCAACGCTATTCCCCCTCCACTGGAGCGTTAAACGTTTAACGCAACATTTTCCGGCGTCGTATAAGAAGTTTCACTTCAAAAAAATACATTAAACAAAAAGCATAAAAATAGAAAGGAAAAACATCTAAATAAAGTGAAAAACAAAAAAAACTAAGTGAAATAAAATTAAATATTCAAAATAATATTTCAATAAAATAAACAATTAATATTGTTAACAAAGAAACCAAAAAAGATTTAAAAATAAAAAAAAGACAGTGCACAAAAATCCCAATAAAATCACAAAAAGACAAGACAAAAAAAAAATATATAAAAATAAATAAAACACAATAAAATACAAATAATAAGAAAGTGTAAAAAACAATAAATTGCAAAAATCGCAAGAAAGTATAAAAATATAATAAAAAAGTTAAAATCACAAAACAATATCCATCGTAAGAAGAATAAAGAAGGAGAGAAGACGCAGGGGAGAGACGACATCAAAAAGCTACGAAGCCGCAAGGAAACAAGAAGACATCAAAGAACCAGAAAAGAGCTACCAACACCGTGAGGATAATTATAATTATTAGCTATTAATAATAGAGATAATATCTAAATTCATATTATACAACACCAAAAAAGAAAGAAATTACTAAAAATAAAACAATCTGGAAGACATAATTAAAAGTTTAGAAAATTTAAACATGGCAAACGGAGGTGGAGCTAACACTCACATGATAGGTAGTGGACTAGGTAGTAGCAGTAGCATAACGATGGAATTAATAAACAGACTAATTAATGTCCAATTGAATGATTTAAATGCAAAGGTAGATGATCTAACCTCGAAGTTAGAAAACAAAAACAATTCAGTAGAAGATTACAAGGTTCAGATAATTGACCCCAACGTTAGTTGTGAAACAACTTTGGAGGTGGTAAAAGCACTTCCCAAATTTTACGGGGAGCAAACCCAATATGTAGGCTGGCGAGAGGCAGCAGAAACAGCAATGGGATTTTATAAAATAAACAGTGAACAATATTTTATTGCACTAACAATATTGAGGAATAAAATCATGGGAACGGCTCATGATGCGCTTACAAACCATGGTACAGTACTAAATTTTAACGCCATATTATCTAGACTGGATTTTATCTATAACGATAGAAGACCAATCCACGTAATAGAAGCAGAGTTAAGTATCCTAAGACAGGGTAAATTATCAGTAACAGAATTTTATAATGAAGTTAATAAAAATATGACCTTATTAATAAATAAAACCATTATGACATATGGCAAAGAGATCGAAATAACAAAAGAAACAAATAAGATAATTAGAAATAACGCCTTAAGAATTTTTATCTCAGGTTTGAACGGATCAATTTCAGAAACCTTGTTCTCACTAAATCCAACTGATCTTCCTAATGCCCTAGCAAAAGTTCAAGAGCTTGAGTCAAATAATTTTAGAGCACAATTTGCTAACAGATATGGCTTTCAAACTGAGACAAATAAACAAGCCAATTTCTTGAGGTTCAATCCAGCCCAGCAAAAACCAAATTATAATAAACCACGGGCAGGGTATCAATGGGTGAACCATCAAAACCAAAATTGGCCTCAACGTAATAATCATGATCATAATAATTTCCAAAGACAAAATTTCCAAGGTCATCAAAAAGAAGAACCAATGGAAATAGATCCATCAATCCAAATTCTTAATAGACCTAAATGGCAATCAAATAATTTCCGTCAAGGGAATTATGCAACCCAAACTAAAGATCGTCCGTATTTCAATCACACAAATGAACAAAATTTTGGTCGTCCGAATAATACTTTCCAACAAAATTAAAATGGTCCAAATTTTCCGATAAAAAGGTTACATGAGGGAACAGTAAATCACCCGCAAAATAAAACAATGAAAGTTAACAACATACAAGAAGATTGTTTTTTAGAAGAAGGTCAGGAACAAACCTACCTTATTTAGTACGAATCAACAAAAAATATAACAAAGAATTTATAGTGTTAATCGATACAGGCGCAACAGCTTGTTACGTTAATAGCAGAATATTTTCAAATAAAAACGAAATTCCAATACACAAAAGAGTATCAACGGTCAATGGATACTCGATAATAAAATATTACCAAATAATAACAATTTTTAATACAAAATACATCTGTTATGAAATCGAAGGGTTAGAAACTGACTTGTTAGTCGGCTATAACTTACTGAGAAAAATAGGAGCAATAATAGACACGAAAAGAGGTGTCATTTGCTATCATGGGAAAGAGGAATAGTTACTTTTTCATAATAAAGTGTGTAACGAAAAAACTTCGCACACCGAGGAAAAAAGTAATCATTCTCTAAATGAATTCATGATGAACAAATATTTCAACAAGATAAAAGGATCCAAATCAGATTCAGTCAAGGTTGAAATAAACAGCACAAAGTCCGACGCTTCAAGTGATAATGTTTCTATTAAAACTCATGATAATAATACTGAAGATTTGACTTGTGATTTCGTCGTCAAATCCAATGTTATCCAACCCCTAGCTTAACTAATCTAATACAATATATAAACATAATTTTAAATCGCAGAAGCCTCTGCTGGATGAGTCATATCCTGTTTGTCAATCTTCCCCTTATTAGTGTCTGACACCAAGCAATTACCCCAGACTAAACATCCAGCTCTAACTGTAATCATATTTCTGAAACTTTTCCACGGTCTGAGCCAGACTAATAAACAAGAAAACCGGCTCGCCGCCGACAGTCCGAATTTGATATATCTTCCGATCTTATCAGTTTTCACCAATGTGTCAACTATTGCATCAGCCAAATGTCCGTTCTCTTAATGTCCCTTTGGACAATGGTTTAGATTTACAAATAGCCCTATTTGAGGTTTCTCTCTTAAGCCGAGGTTTGATGGTAAACCGATAAGATCAGCAAAGTCAGTCTTGTCTTGATTGAGTCTTGAATCGGGATCGCACTAAGCTCAAATAAAATATAATCGTGGAGTGAAAAGTGGGTTTAACATTAAAAGTCGATTTAAGTGACAGTTTGTTAAAATATAAGAAATAAAATAAAAATTATTTTTTTAAAAATAAACTTCGGAACAAATTTAATTGGCGCCCAACGTGGGGCCATACCAAAAAAAGGTGTTTCAAAATAAAAAAATTAATGAAATAAAAAATTAATTTAAACAGAAATACCGGCGTGGTCCTAAGAAAACTCATAAGTTCCCATAGAAAATCGGTGAAAGTTAACCCACAAAAGACAACTCCCAAAAAGATTATATTAAAAAAAGGAATATAATAATTATAATAAATAACAAAAAACTTTTAAAAAAAATATATTAAACAAAATGCATAAAAATAGAAAGGAAAAACATCTATCTAAATAAAGTGAAAAACAAAAAAAACTAAGTGAAATAAAATTAAATATTCAAAATAATATTTCAATAAAATAAACAATAAATATTGTTAACAAAGAAACCAAAAAAGATTAAAAAATTAAAAAAAGACAGTGCACAAAAATCCCAATAAAATCACCAAAAGACAATCAAAACAAAATAAAAAAAACAGTGTAAAAAAATCACAATAAAATCACTTACATACAATACATACATACATACATAGAATACATCAAAGAACCAGAAAAGAGCTACCAACACCGTGAGGATAATTATAATTATTAGCTATTAATAATAGATATAATATCTAAATTCATATTGTACAACACCAAAAAATAAAGAAATTACTAAAAATAAAACAATCTGGAAGACATAATTAAAAGTTTAGAAAATTTAAACATGGCAAACGGAGGTAAAGCTAACACACACATGATAGGTAGTGGACTAGGTAGTAGCAGTAGCATAACGATGGAATTAATAAACAGACTAATTAATGTCCAATTGAATGATTTAAATGCAAAGGTAGATGATCTAATCTCGAAGTTAGAAAACAAAAACAATTCAGTAGAAGATTACAAGGTTCAGATAATTGACCCGAACGTTAGTTGTGAAACAACTTTGGAGGTGGTAAAAGCACTTCCCAAATTTTACGGGGAGCAAACCCAATATGTAGGCTGGCGAGAGGCAGCAGAAACAGCAATGGGATTATATAAAATAAACAGTGAACAATATTTTATTGCACTAACAATATTGAGGAATAAAATCATGGGAACGGCTCATGATGCGCTTACAAACCATGGTACAGTACTAAATTTTAACGCCATATTATCTAGACTGGATTTTATCTACAACGATAGAAGACCAATCCACGTACTAGAAGCAGAGTTAAGTATCCTAAGACAGGGTAAATTATCAGTAACAGAATTTTATAATGAAGTTAATAAAAAAACAAGAAAGGAAAGCTAACTTCGGGCGGAGCCGAAGTTGATATACCCTTGCAGTTCAGTCGCAGTCCGCTAGGTGGCGCCACGCATCTTATATTATTAGATATATAGCGGATCGTATATAGTCGGCCGATCCTTATGAAAATTGGCAGATCAGATTGCTTTTCCCAAAATAGAATCTGTACCAAATCCCATCTTTCTAACTTAAAAAACACCAAAGTTATGTCAATTTCGATCGTTCTATGACAGCTATAGGATATAGTCGGCCGATCCTTATGAAATTTTGTACACAAGATATTTTGGTCAAATATAACACGTGTGGAAAGTCTCAACTCTCTAACTTAAAAAACACCAAAGTTATGGCATTTCCGATCAATCAGTTATATGGCAGCTATAGGATATAGTCGACCGATCCCGGCCGTTCCGACTTATATACTACCTGCAAGGAAAAGAAGGATGTGTGCAAAGTTTCAACTCGATAGCTCTAAAACTGAGAGACTAGTTTGCGTAGAAACCGACAGACAGACGGACAGACAGACAGACGGACAGACGGACAGACGGACAGACGGACAGACGGACATGCTTATATCGACTCAGGAGGTGATCCTGATCAAGAATATATATACTTTATGGGGTCGGAGATGTCTCCTTCACTGCGTTGCACACTTTTGACCAAAATTATAATACCCTCTGCAAGGGTATAATGACCTTATTAATAAATAAAACCATTATGACATATGGCAAAGAGAGCGAAATAACAAAAGAAACAAATAAGATAATTAGAAATAACGCCTTAAGAATTTTTATCTCAGATTTGAACGGATCAATTTCAGAAACCTTGTTCTCACTAAATCCAACTGATCTTCCTTATGCCCTAGCAAAAGTTCAAGAGCTTGAGTCAAATAATTTTAGAGCTCAATTTGCTAACAGATATTATGGCTTTCAAACTGAGATAAATAAACAAGCCAATTTCTTGAGGTTCAATCCAGCCCAGCAAAAACCAAATTATAATAAACCACGGGCAGGGTATCAATGGGTGAACCATCAAAACCAAAATTGGCCTCAACGTAATAATCATGATCATAATAATTTCCAAAGACAAAATTTCCAAGGTCATCAAAAAGAAGAACCAATGGAAATAGATCCATCAATCCAAATTCTTAATAGACCTAAATGGCAATTAAATAATTTCCGTCAAGGGAATTATGCAACCCAAACCCAAGATCGTCCGTATTTCAATCACACAAATGAACAAAATTTTGGTCGGCCGAATAATACTTTCCAACAAAATCAAAATGGCCCAAATTTTCCGATAAAAAGGTTACATGAGGGAACAGTAAATCACCCGCAAAATAAAACAATGAAAGTTAACAACATACAAGAAGATTGTTTTTTAGAAGAAGGTCAGGAACAAACCTACCTTATTTAGTACGAATCAACAAAAAATATAACAAAGAATTTATAGTGTTAATCGATACAGGCGCAACAGCTTGTTACGTTAATAGCAGAATATTTTCAAATAAAAACGAAATTCCAATACACAAAAGAGTATCAACGGTCAATGGATACTCGATAATAAAATATTACCAAATAATAACAATTTTTAATACAAAATACATCTGTTATGAAATCGAAGGGTTAGAAACTGACTTGTTAGTTGGCTATAACTTACTGAGAAAAATAGGAGCAATAATAGACACGAAAAGAGGTGTCATTTGCTATCATGGGAAAGAGGAAAAGTTACTTTTTCATAATAAAGTGTGTAACGAAAAAACTTCGCACACCGAGGAAAAAAGTAATCATTCTCTAAATGAATTCATGATTAACAAATATTTCAACAAGATAAAAGGATCCAAATCAGATTCAGTTAAGGTTGAAATAAACAGCACAAAGTCCGAATTCGTGAATAAAGAAATTAAAAGAATGTTGGATGAAATTATAATTCGACCCAGTAGGAGCCCATATAATTCTCCAGTATTTGTAGTTCCAAAAAAGGGGTATAATGAAGATGGCACTCCAAAATTAAGACTTGTAATAGACTTTAAAAAATTAAATGAAAATACAATTCCTGATAGATACCCAATTCAGGACCCAAGCGTTATTTTAGCCAATCTAAAAGCAAAATTTTTTTCCACAATTGATTTGGAATCGGGATTTTGGAAGCGTTATTTTAGCCAATCTAGGAAAAGCAAAATTTTTTTCCACAATTGATTTGGAATCGGGATTCCACCAATTACTTATGAGAGAATCCGACATAGAAAAAACGTCTTTTTCTATAAATAACGGAAAATATGAATATCTGAGAATGCCTTTCGGGTTAACAAATGCCCCAAGAATTTTCCAACGAGCCATGGATGATATACTAAGAGATCAAGTAGGAAAAATCTGTCACGTCTATATGGACGATATTATAATCTTTTCAAATTCATTAGAAGATCATTATACCGATCTGGCCAAAATAGTTAACATTTTATTAGAAGCAAACATGAAAATTTCCTTAGAAAAATCCAAATTTTTTTTAAAAGAGACAAGCTTCCTTGGTTACGTAGTTTCACACAATGTGATTAAAACGGACCCGGAAAAAATAGCAGCAATTCAAAAATACCCAATAGCAAAAAATATTAGGGAACTCAGAAGTTTCCTTGGGTTAACAAGCTACTATAGAAAATTTGTCCGCAATTATGCTTTTATAGCAAAACCATTGACCACGTATCTAGGAGGCCAAAATGGAAAAATATCAAAAAATATATCCAAAAAAATGTTAATACTAATACTAAATGTTAATACTTAATGTTAATAGTCCAACCAGATTAAAGTAAAAAATTTATTCTAGTTACAGACGCTTCAAACGTAGCACTGGGAGCGGTATTATCACAAGAGGGCAAACCGATAACGTTTATATCAAAGACCCTAAATAAAACTGAACAAGCGTATGCAACTAACAAAAAAGAATTATTACCAATAATATGGGCATTAAAAAATCTCAGAAATTATTTATACGGAGTAGTAGGAATAGAAATACATACTGATCATCAACCGCTAGCGTATTCTATATCCGACAAAAACCCAAACATAGCAATGAAAAGGTGGTATTCATTTATACAAAGCTTTACTCCAATTATTATATACCAACCAGGGACAACAAATGTCGTGGCAGACGCTTTGTCGAGAATACAAATCAATAATCTAACCGAAACAGATTTATCAGATAATGAATCAGAACATAATAAAATTCATTCCGCAGAAAGCAGTTTTGAGAATATAATTGAAGAAACAAAAAAGCCACTAAATCAATTCAAAGCTCAACTCCTAATCACAACTGGAAGATTCACTATTCACGAGTCAATAAACATATTCAATAACACAAGACATATTATTGAATATGACACTCCAGAAAATTTAGTATCAATTTTGAGACAATACATTCAACCAAATGTAACTGTAGGCCTCCATTGCACACTAGAAGATTTATATATTATACAAAAACCTTTAAAAGATAACTTTGTAAACAAATTTCTTTTTACAAAAATTTTTGTCCAAGACGTAGAGAACGATGAGGATAAAGCCATAATTATTGAAGAGACTCATTGCCGCGCTCACAGAGGCTTAGAAGAAAATTACAAAAAAATAAATAGATTGTATTATTGGCCACAATTATTTATAAAACTAAAGGAATATATAAAAAACTGTACAATTTGCAACCAGAACAAATATAAAAGACATCCCATAGAAATACCAATAGGCGAAGCACCCATACCAGTTAATGAAGGTGAAAATCTTCATATCTATATATTTTACGCAGATAAAAAAATGTTTCTTACTTGCATCGACGCGTACTCAACAGTAAAGGAAATCGAAAATAAATCTAATATTGAGAATAAAGTTTTGGAACTCTTACAACATTATCCTTTAGCAAAGATAATCATGACAGACAATGAACCAAGTTTTACATCAGCACAATTCAGATCATTCATAAGCAGAAGTGGTCTAATAATACATTTCGCTGATCCAAGGCACAGCACTTCGAATGGGCAAATTGAAAGCGCAGATTCAACACTTACAGAAATAGCTAGGTGTATTAAAAATGAATATAATCTTACAGATTATTCAGAAATAATTATAAGAGCTGCTCAAAAATATAATCAAAGTATTCACTCGGTGACAAATGAAAAACCATCCGACATTTTATATAATAAAATAAATCATAACAATATTCCAATAAAACTACAACAGGCTCAAACTAATATGCTGAGTACCCATAACAAAGACAAAAAAGAAAAAACATATAATGTAGGAGAGATAATATACGATAAAAAATATGGGGAGAGAAATAAGTTAAATCATAGATACAAAAAACAAGTAGTTAAAGAAGATCAAAAAAATAAAGTAATAATAAACAACAGGAATAGAATAATTCATAAAGATAATATTAAGTTTTAAAAAATCCTTTTCTAACTTACAGGTGACAATGATTCTCGCACTACAATTAACGATCTTATTGAAAATAATAACAAACAGCAAATTATAAATTCCAAATTGTTTGAGGAAATAAAAACACTCTCATATAATTTAAAATCAGTTTTTACAAGTCAGGAATTACCTTTAAGAAAACATCGTTAACACTTGATTACTTATGATTTACAAAATTTAATAGACACAATAACTTTAGCAAAGATTGATGTATTTAATACCAAAATTCTAAACAATGATGACATTGAAGAAATATATAAACATGAATTAAGACCCGTAGTTATTACAGACTTAATGGACCTTTCGCTTTCGGAATTTAAAATCGCTTTGCATAAAGAGTTATTTATAGTCTATATAAAGTATCCAATTATTAAAAGTAGATGCGACATATATTACGCCAGAGCAATTTCCCATAATGATGGAAAATTAATTTTAAGTAATCAAGTTGCAAAATGCGAGGATACATATTACGAAGTAGATAATTTTAAAAATGAACTATTCAATAATTATTGTATATTAAGCAAAGAAAAATCATGTTTCACTCGTCTTCTAAACGGTGAAAAATCATTATGTAATAAAATAAGAGAAAAGAATAAAAAAATAGACATAATTCAAGAAGGTGCCACATTCAAAAATGGAAATAATATTGTAAATGATTCTTACTTGCAAGGATCATATCTAATAACGTTCAATAGCACCACAATAATTAATAATATATCATATACGAATATAGAAAATAAGATATTAAATTACATTACCGCCCACAATTATAATAATTATAAAATATCCGAATATATTATTTCAAACAATTCGGAACTATCATTTGATAATATAAATACACTAAACCCATTTATCCAAATTAAAAAGACAAGAATACCATTAACACTGATTGTAATAACACTAACATCAACATATTTAATTTGGTTATCAATTTCAAAAATAAGAAATATTTATGTCACCATAAAACCACGGCTTAAAAATATTTTTCAAAGAAATAATCTGCCAGACATAGAAAACAAGAAGAAAACATCGTGGCAGAATAAACGGCTCATTTAAACTCCATCTCTGCCCCGTCTTTTGAATCGGGACGCTTCAACTTAGAAGGGGGAGTGTTATCCAACCCCTAGCTTAACTAATCTAATACAATATATAAACATAATTTTAAATCGCAGAAGCCTCTGCTGGATGAGTCATATCCTGTTTGTCAATCTTCCCCTCATTAGTGTCTGACACCAAGCAATTATCCCAGACTAAACATCCAGCTCTAACTGTAATCATATTTCTGAAACTTTTCCACGGTCTGAGCCAGACTAATAAACAAGTGAACCGGCTCGCCGCCGAACGTCCGAATTTGATATATCTTCCGATCTTATCAGTTTTCACCAATGAGTCAACTATTGCATCAGCCAATTGTCCGTTCTCTTAATGTCCCTTTGGACAATGGTTTAGATTTACAAATAGCCCTATTTGAGGTTTCTCTCTTAAGCCGAGGTTTGATGGTAAACCGATAAGATCAGCAAAGTCAGTCTTGTCTTGATTGAGTCTTGAATCGGGATCGCACTAAGCTCAAATAAAATATAATCGTGAAGTGAAAAGTGGGTTTAACATTAAAAGTCGATTTAAGTGAAAGTTTGTAAAAATATAAGAAATAAAATAAAAATTATTTTTTTAAAAATAAACTTCGGAACAAATTTAATTGGCGCCCAACGTGGGGCCATACTAAAAAAAGGTGTTTCAAAATAAAAAAATTAATGAAATAAAAAATTAATTAAACAGAAATACCGGCGTGGTCCTAAGAAAACTCATAAGTTCCCATAGAAAATCGGTGAAAGTTAACCCACAAAAGACAACTCCCAAAAAGATTATATTAAAAAAGGAATATAATAATTATAATAAATAACAAAAAACTTAAAAAAAAAATACATTAAACAAAAAGCATAAAAATAGAAAGGAAAAACATCTAAATAAAGTGAAAAACAAAAAAAACTAAGTGAAATAAAATTAAATATTCAAAATAATATTTCAATAAAATAAACAATTAATATTGTTAACAAAGAAACCAAAAAAGATTTAAAAATAAAAAAAAGACAGTGCACAAAAATCCCAATAAAATCACAAAAAGACAAGACAAAAAAAAAAATATATAAAAATAAATAAAACACAATAAAATACAAATAATAAGAAAGTGTAAAAAACAATAAATTGCAAAAATCGCAAGAAAGTATAAAAATATAATAAAAAAGTTATAATCACAAAACAATATCCATCGTAAGAAGAATAAAGAAGGAGAGAAGACGCAGGGGAGAGACGACATCAAAAAGCTACGAAGCCGCAAGGAAACAAGAAGACATCAAAGAACCAGAAAAGAGCTACCAACACCGTGAGGATAATTATAATTATTAGCTATTAATAATAGATATAATATCTAAATTCATATTATACAACACCAAAAAAGAAAGAAATTACTAAAAATAAAACAATCTGGAAGACATAATTAAAAGTTTAGAAAATTTAAACATGGCAAACGGAGGTGGAGCTAACACACACATGATAGGTAGTGGACTAGGTAGTAGCAGTAGCATAACGATGGAATTAATAAACAGACTAATTAATGTCCAATTGAATGATTTAAATGCAAAGGTAGATGATCTAATCTCGAAGTTAGAAAACAAAAACAATTCAGTAGAAGATTACAAGGTTCAGATAATTGACCCGAACGTTAGTTGTGAAACAACTTTGGAGGTGGTAAAAGCACTTCCCAAATTTTACGGGGAGCAAACCCAATATGTAGGCTGGCGAGAGGCAGCAGAAACAGCAATGGGATTTTATAAAATAAACAGTGAACAATATTTTATTGCACTAACAATATTGAGGAATAAAATCATGGGAACGGCTCATGATGCGCTTACAAACCATGGTACAGTACTAAATTTTAACGCCATATTATCTAGACTGGATTTTATCTACAACGATAGAAGACCAATCCACGTAATAGAAGCAGAGTTAAGTATCCTAAGACAGGGTAAATTATCAGTAACAGAATTTTATAATGAAGTTAATAAAAATATGACCTTATTAATAAATAAAACCATTATGACATATGGCAAAGAGATCGAAATAACAAAAGAAACAAATAAGATAATTAGAAATAACGCCTTAAGAATTTTTATCTCAGGTTTGAACGGATCAATTTCAGAAACCTTGTTCTCACTAAATCCAACTGATCTTCCTAATGCCCTAGCAAAAGTTCAAGAGCTTGAGTCAAATAATTTTAGAGCACAATTTGCTAACAGATATGGCTTTCAAACTGAGACAAATAAACAAGCCAATTTCTTGAGGTTCAATCCAGCCCAGCAAAAACCAAATTATAATAAACCACGGGCAGGGTATCAATGGGTGAACCATCAAAACCAAAATTGGCCTCAACGTAATAATCATGATCATAATAATTTCCAAAGACAAAATTTCCAAGGTCATCAAAAAGAAGAACCAATGGAAATAGATCCATCAATCCAAATACTTAATAGACCTAAATGGCAATCAAA